>NC_056706.1:12723663-12966163 GCF_018831695.1 Puntigrus tetrazona
GGTTAACACCATTTTTAACAGACGTTATTCTCAGGAGTGCAAACCACTCACACTAAAAGCCTGTTACTGCTGAGTTCATTAATATCAACCGCTGTACTGGGATGTGGGTGTGTATGTGATAGAGTATGTGTTCATTCATAATTCATCTTCTCTCTCAAACATTGACTTTGCTGGCACGTATTGATTTTAGACCATAGATTCGGTTTTTTGGACATGCATTCAGGAAGTGGTGGGAATGAGTTCGGGAGATTTTTTTTTAAACTCTGTTTGAACTCACAACACCCGACTGAGCGCTACATCTCAATAAGTCAGAACACATGTGCAAACAACAAAGCCGTCTCCCTCTTTTTAGGCCAATAACACAATAGAAAGACATATTCTTTTATAAAACTAATGTTTTTTTACACATGCAATATGCTGGTATTTTCTTTTCACTTGTCTAATTGGTTCATTCTATCTGATTTTCTCTGATTGGTGCAGTTCCTGTGCACGGTGGTTGCGATTCTGCTCCATTACTTCTTTATGTCAGCATTTGCGTGGCTGTTCGTAGAAGCTCTTCATATTTACCGTATGCAAACAGAAGCGAGAAACATCAACTACGGAGCTATGAGATTCTACTATGCTATTGGCTGGGGAGTCCCTGCTATCATTACAGGTGGGTAAATACACACACACACACACACACATACGCGCACACACGTGTACTTCCAGGCAGATATGTTCTGTGACATATGTATGCTGCAGGGCTCGCGGTGGGGCTGGATCCAGAAGGGTACGGCAACCCGGATTTCTGCTGGATCTCCATGTACGATAAGCTTATGTGGAGCTTTGCAGGACCAGTTAGCGTCGTCATCCTGGTATTTTGCTCTTTTTGTGTTGTTTGCATCATTATGTGTTTTTATGCGTCTTTGTAATTCTCTCTCTGGGTGTGTGAAGCACTGCAGTGACTGTCTAAATTGACAAATCTCTCTTTCTGGTTACAGATGAATGGTGGGATGTTTTTAATGGTCCTGCGTATGACATGCAACCCCACTCAGAAGGAGATAAAGAAGCTGCCCGTGATGTGAGTACAACATGCATGTGTTCAGATACATTCAACATGGAAAATGGGAGGGGTACTTATAAATCTTATCATCATGAATATTATTTAGGTGACTCAAAAAAGAAAATTTTTAAATGTTAATTTTCACGTCTTTATTCTACCTTTCATTGTATTTCTCTCTCTTTATATCTCTCAGTTCTACTATCCGCAGTGCCTTCCTCCTGTTATTATTGAGTACATGCGTTTGGTTGTTTGGTCTTATGGCTGTTAATAACAGTGTCCTGGCGTTCCACTACCTGTTCATTGTACTCTGTTGCGTCCAGGTAAGTGTGCCTCGTTTGTATGTGTTTGTCATTGTCATATTAGCTTTTTTTTTTTACTATACTTTTTTACAAGCTATACTTGTGTTCTAGATAATGTAGTATAATGTTATTCTCCTACTCGCGTGTCTCAGGGATTGGCCGTACTGTTGGTTTTTACAATCCTGAACTCTGAGGTGCAGGAGGCCTGGAAACTGGCCTGTCTGGGCAAGAAAAGCCCCAGTGAAGAACCTCCCAGACCTCCACAGATAACGGTTAGTGAACACAAACGTGCATATTATCGCATGACCCCCACCACATGCACAGTTTTACACACATATCTTTAACATAAACCCGTATTTAACTTCATGGAGTGAAAATAAGCATGTGGATTTGTAACCTGCTGTATGTGTTCAGGGCCAAAATCCGTACAACAGCGCCTCCCTGCTGGAGCAGAGCGGATTACACCGAATCACACTCGGAACTTCAACCATCTCATCAGTCAGCAGTGCCAGGTCTGTCAACACATCAACACATCAACACATCATTTTCACATTTACAATTGAAATGATGTATACCTAAAAATAAGCACATTTTAAAATAAATAAGGTATAATATGTATTGTAATTGGTATTGGTGTGATGAACTAACAATGAACTATGTATTTTACTGTATTTTATTATATTCATTTTTAATGTTTTATAGCTGTATTATACTATTCACTCAAATTCTTATGCTTATAATATTCACTACTGTTTGGGGTTATTATTTATTTTAATAATTTTTTTAATTTATGCATTTATTTATTTTAATGAATTTATTTCTTCTTTTATACATTATTGCACTATTTTATGCATTTAAATTGATAGTGACAGTAAAGACTTTCTCGAGAAATCTGTTTCAAATAAATGATGTTCCACCAAAATAAATGTTTTTTGATGACCAAATCAGCATATTAGAATTTGAATTTGAAAGATCACGTGACACTGAATCAGTGACTGCTGAAAATTCAGCCTTGCCATCACAAGAAATAAATGATGTTTTAAAATATTATATATAACAAAAAATTAGTAGGCATTTTTGTTGATTTCCTACTGTACGTATCCGTATGTAGCAAACTGACGTATATGTTTTGTTTTTTTTTCTCAGGGAGAATCTCTTGTCACGGCAGACTCTAGAACACACTCTTGGTCACACAGGGGCCACTGATCTGGACGTGGCAATGTTTCACCGCAACGGAGGTACACTAAAACACAATAACCTGCATGCATGTACGTATTCACACTTACACACACTTCCTGATCATTCTTTACTTGCCTAATTCTAGTGTTTGTGACCGCGTCATGTCAGAACTTGTGTCATTTGGTCTATCTGTTCTTCTGTTTATCTGCCAGGTGAGGACTCAGACTCGGATTCTGATCTCTCACTGGAAGAGGAACGAAGTTTGTCCATCCCTTCATCAGAGAGCGAGGACAATGTGCGCCTGCGGGGGCGTATCCAGCGGCGCTTCAAACGGACTGGTCACAGCGAACGTTTACTCACAGAGCCCACCCACAATGGTGGAAAAGGTACTAAAATTATTCTTGCTGTTGTCTTTGTCGCTGTTCTTAAAGCCAGAGGAGTACAGAAAGTTAGCTTCATCCTTAGTTTCCTGATACCCAACTGTTAGTGTATGGAACTGTTTATGTATCAGATCTGGATGGCAATGACCTGCTCTCCTATTGGCCAGCGCTGGAAGGCTGCGAGGCGCACTCACTGCAGAAATGGGGCTCAGAGCGCCGCCTAGGGGGTGACTACAGCAAGGATGCAGCTAATAACAACCAGCCAGATGCAGCGCTGACCAGCGGAGATGAGAACGGACTCACACACAGACACCGCAAGGGTGAAGCACCCGTGTTATCTAATATTGGCCAATATCAATACATTATGATATTTAATTGTTCATGCTTATTCTTTGTTTTTTTTATTTTATTTAGACGTCCTTATTTAGTCATCTAATGCTCACATTCAGTTACATATTTTTAAAAACAAATTAAACAATGCTACACTATACTGGCTATCGACTGATATCTGGGTTATAACTAAAATTACATTCATAGCAAGTGATGAAAATTTACATGAATGAAAATGAACTGAAATACAATATTTAAAACCATTAAACATCTATTTTATCTAGTTTTCTAAGCAACATTTCTCCTTTAAGTAGTTTAACTTGATGCATTAAAAGTGCAATAAATATTAATTAAATATGCCTACATGTTTTTAAAAAAAATAAAAATAGCAAAAATACACTACTCAGTTACAAAAACTTCAATTAAAATAAAAAGGTAAGAAATATAAAAAAAAAAAATATTGATAAAAGCTAAAACACTGTCTCAGTGATATTAAAACAACCCTGGCCAATAGATTTCTTTAGATTTCTTTTCAATCTTCCAACACTTAAAATTAGTATTCAGCATGTTAGGACACTTTTAAATGTAATCTGTAGCAAATCTCAATATTGTAATGCTGTGATGTCAAAATTCCCTTGTAGAACGTAAAATTATTGGTTTTACAGTATTTTTAATTGATTTAGAAATATTTGTAATTTCATTACATTTTAAGAAAATATTTAAAAATAAAATTAATTAAATTAAATAGTTTAAATTATATAAATTGTGTAAATGTATTTATTCGTCTTATTTACATGAAAATAGTTATTGGCTTAATGATATTTTCATGTATTGCCAACATTTTAATATCGGTGCACAGAAAGCCATAATAAACCCCTCTGCATCCATTTCCCAGGAATCCTGAAGAATCGTCTGGGCTGCCCTCCTGCTCTACAGGGCCTGTCTGCAGTGGGTCGCGCTCCCAGTGAGATGTCTTGGTACAGGACCTCCACATTGGGACACAGAGGTGTCCCAGCTGCCTCCTACGGTCGTATGTACTCCGGCACTGGCTCACTGTCCCAACCAGCTTCCCGATACTCTTCCCGTGAACACCTGGATTCACTGGCGCGACGACAACGCTCTCGTGACAACCTCGACCTGTTGCCGAGACGACGTGAGCTTGGTGCCGAACACCTGGGTGGGTCCAGAGAAAGGCTGGGCCCAGTTCACAGTATCCATGCCTCTAGAGAAGATCTGGTGGGCAGGGGTGGTATGGTGGGTTTAATGGGTGCAGAGGGTTCGTTAAGTGGTTCGAGAACACAGCTTAACACTCTAACAAGGCAACAGGCCTCTCGGGAGCACCTCGGTGGGGCTCTCATGAGCAGTCGATCCCGGGAACAGTTGGAATCTAACGGCGGAGCGCAGCCCTGCAGGGAGTGGCTAAGAACCCTGCCGCCCCGACAGCTCTCACACCCTGAGCCACACCCACCCTCCTCACCCCCTCCACCAATCACAGAGGAACCCCAGGAAACCCTGCCCTCTCGCCGCGGTCGTCTAGACTCCGCCCCTCCATGTAGGTACCCGCCATCTGCAACTGCACCCGGAGCTCCGTCTAGTCGCCCACCCTCTAGTGAACACCTGGATATCCTGTCCTCCATCCTCGCCTCCTTCAGCTCCTCTGTCTTAACCCCTCCCCCAATCCTGTCGCTGCCTCCGCAGGCCCCTCCCCTTCCCCGCCTCCTCTCTCTGCAACCTCTCAGAGCGTCTCTGAAGTGTCACCTGACTCTGAGTAAGTCCAGCCCCTGTTTTGTCTCCTTTTGTATTCCTCATTTGTTGTCTCAGAATGTCCAAGCTGCTCTTTTCCATGGAAATCCATTGCAAATTTTGTATGGTTTATTTTTAGCTTTTTATTTATTTATTTACTAATTTATTTATTTTTATATTAAATTTGAAAAACATGCAAACAATACAAATATATAAATTAGAAAATATTAATGTGTTGGTATAACATTGAGTTTTCTAAAAATAATAAAAAATTGAACATGAAAATTGTTATACATACAAAAACAATATGAATCTCTCTCTCTCTCTCTCTCTCTCTCTCTCTCTCTCTCTCTCATATATATATATATATATATATATATATATATATATATATATAGTTTTAATATTATAATGTTTTATATTATGATGTGCTTGGTTTAATATATTATTTATTTGCATTGCACCTCCTTTTTATTTATTTTTTACAGTGATCAAGATTTTCAGGATGAAATATCTGACAGTTTTCCCTGTTCTGTCTTTTTCTTTTTTTCTCTTTGTAGAGTTAACAGAAGTGATGGACAATCTTGATGATTCCTTCGCAGTCCTATAATGCACCTCTGCAGATGGGCTCAAGAATCACAGGACATAGCCAACCGGAGCGTTCATGACTCCTCCTTCACCCTGAAAAGAGGGTAGGACGTTGTTCATCAAGGGCTTGAGATATCACCCTCCTGAGAACAGACAGGAAATCAGACCAGAGAAGGTGATGATTTCTATGATTTTCAATTAATCCAAACAACAAACCTCAGATTTCAGACCAACAGCTGAGAGGACTGGTCAGAGACAAAGAGAGAGAGAGAGAAAAAAACTGTACAGAACATTTTTATACTTTTTGTATCTTTTTCATCAAAGATCAAAGAAGAAAAATCTCTAGTGATGTTTTTTGAAGATTGTGTGGATATGTGTTTAAGTGGGTAGGATCGAAAAATCATTTTCAAACCCATTCCGAGCCAAAACAGTCCTAGACATTCCCACTCCAATCTTTCCACTCCAACATTAGTTTATGCAACAAGCCACGCCCACTGATAGACCGAAGAGAGTCTATGAAGACGAGGACTGGTTCGTGTGAATGCAGAACTTATTGGCCCAAACATGGGATTGGTGGGAAACTCCAGAGACAGTGATTGTAATTCTAAAGAAATTATGAAACAGAAGATATGTTTGGACCGTAATGATTGTCAGTCAATGGATTGTTGTCAGACAGGTGACTTGATTGGAAGATTTTAGCTTGAGTCAACAGAGTCATGCTTATATGAAATGCCTGTCCGGTTTCTTTAATATTTTTGGCCAAACTGCTCTAAAAGCATAACAAACACGTGTTGAAGTTTGTTGCAGCTGTGTGAGGATACCTTTTAATCATTCATGTAACTAACCTACAAGTCTTTTTAGCATAATTAAGACGTCTTTCATATCCAGAGTTATTATAATTCAAACACTGCTTCAGGAAATGTTACACAAAGATCCCAAATCAGCTATTCAGGAGAAGATATGTAATCCATCTTTGATTTCTTTTCTAACAAAGAGAGCATATCGAAATATCAGTCATTATTGTCTCTGTGGAGTATTGAACAATCTTAGTGCTTCAGAGGAAGAAACTTTGTAAAATGAGCAAAATTCAGCCATTAAGGTGAGATGATTTCAAAATATCAAGCTCAATGTGACTTTATCTCTTTAGTCATTTGCAGTATTACCATGATTTTTGCCAAAAAGAGTGCCCTATAATCATTCCTTTTATACCTCTTACCTGTCATAAAGTGCTCCGGTACTTTTTCTATTCATGGTTTTATATTTTATTTATTACTGCATAACTTTATCTTGTACAGACATTAAATTTATTTATTTTATTTATTAATATTTATTGAATTCATTTCTCTACCATAATCGTTGCTGGAGTGTTTCTAAAGAAGTGCGTATGGAAGTTTTTTTTTTTTTTTTTTTTTTTATAAGACCGAGATTTCATCTGTTTCAAATGTTTTATGTGTGAAACTTTTGTACATGTATTGTCTGATATGTCCCCCTTCTCTTCTGTTCACAATGCATTCTGGGAAAAGAAATGTGCTCTGTCCATCAGAGAGAGAGAGAGAGAGAGAGAGAGAGAGAGAGGTACAAGACAATGATTGGATGGGAGAGAGAACAGGGGAATGTATAATGGCTCAACATGTTTAATGTGGGACATGTTGTATCCCTTTCACTTATGGGGGTTTTCAGAAAAAAAATCTGCTACCATTGGGAGATGAAAGTGAGACCCGTTGGGCATCAATAAAAGAGTTATTGCTACCACGCTTCTGGTTTTTTTTTTTTTTTTTTTGAATATTCAAGACAAACACTTCTGTAGTTAAAAAAATTAAGGTATTTATCACATTACACATTTTTCTGAACTTCAGTAAAATCAACTGAAATTACATCTGCTTTTACAGTGGAAGGTTCTCACTAGTTTAATTCAGTCTAACATTCAGTTTCACTGGTTTACATACTCAATTTCAGTCTACTGTTGTAACATACCTTAAAGCAAAGTTCATCTAAAAAGAAAGTATCGTTTACTCACCCTCATGTTGTCCCAAACCTGGGGTGAAAATATAACTTTAAATATAACTTTATTTCACACGCCATGGAACAAAGGTTTGGAACATAACGAGGGTAAGAAAATTATTTCCATTTTAGACCTTTAAGATTAACAAAAGGTTTAACAAAGGGCTTTGTTCCTAAATGCTGTATACTAAAACATGTAATTGAACAACACTGTACTAACTTCAAGCACTCCATGAGTGGGAAGTCACTTTAAAAGAAGCACTTATTTACCTGAAAAAACCTGCATAGTATAAATGAGCTACAGTGAACTGAATCTAAAGGTTGGTCCTGAAGACACGGTCCCAAAACAGTCAAGATGAGTTGTATCCAAGGATAGATTATGGACTGGCAATGACCCCTGAAATGATCTGCACGCACAGATGTTGCAATGTGTGTCTTCAAATGATGCTTTCTTACCTCATATTTGCAGTGTAATTTCTTACCACAGTAATGGGGGCCTTGGAAAACCCTAATCAATCCTTGGTTTGATCCACAAGCATTAAATTAAAATGCTATACAGTAACATTAGAAATCTCATTTCAGTTCATTTCCTCTCCTCCTCACTGCTCAGTTCTGGCCTGACTGTACGAGGCTAACAACACAACCTTGCATTCCACTGCGCTGCTTTACCATTGTAGACCTGCACTGGATAGACATGTTTAAATATTGCACTCCAAATTTCAATTTCCCATTTGCAATACATCCCTAACGTAAGACTTTTGGTCGATTTTGTTATATGATATCACTTAAACATGAGTTAAAGGGATAGCTAACAAATTTTTTTATAATAATTATATATATATATATATATATATATATATATATATATATATATATATATATATATATATATATATATATATATATATATTGAAAAGACCAAAGAAGATATTCTGAAAAATATTTCAACTGTTTTCAGCAACACTAGATCTATTTACTTATACTGTATGGGCAAAATAAACGCTGGGGCATTTTTTTAACACACCTCATTTATGTTGCAAAAAGTTTGCATGTTGTTTGGAGCGATATGAGGGTGAGTAAATTATGAGATTCAATTTCGAAGCATATTATCCCTTTAACTATCCCACTTTTGACTGAATGGAATGCAGCGTCCGTGTTGATGAGAGAGTATGAAAAGAAATCAGATTTGTATCGGCTATTGGAACAAAGCCTGCTCGAGTGAATTCCCCCTCCATATGATACACATGGTACATTCCTAAACACCGATTAACTTTAGTCCACAATAAAAAATATATTGTTTTGTAAATAAACAGCATTGCTAGAATAAAAAAAATGACTTTCAAAAAGAAAGCAAACATAGCTAAGACGTCGTAAACATCTGAGTTCAGGTCTGTAGATATTCGTTATCCTCGCTGTCACTGCTGGAAGGCGGAGGATCTGCGCCGATCTTCTGTAGTTTGGCTTGATAATATCTCTTCTTGGCCCGTGCCGCCTTCTCTTTTTGTCTCACTGCTTTCCTTTTCTCCTCCCACACACACTGCTGCAGCAGTAACAGACTCATTGTCTGCTGATGCTCCAGCTCAAACAGTTCCTGTCGACGTGACTCCCATTTGGAGTTTGAGGTATAAGGGTCCATCGGTGGTAATGAATTCTCAGCTGCTCCTCCGGCAGGAGCACGTGGTGCCGCAGGCTCTCTGTGTGGAGTATCAAAGTTTGAACCCCTAGTCCCCGACCCCAGCCCTGAGGTGCTTCCTGTATTGTTTGGGTAGACGAGGGAGGGACGGCTGGACCTGGAAGAGACTGAATGCGAGTGGAAAGGAGAGGAGGCAGTGCCAGGAGGAATCCCAGAGTTAACAGGTGGGTGAGATGGTGAGACCAGTCCAAGCTCAATGGCTAAGTTCTCCTTGCTGTCTACTTCCTGTAAAAAGGGACGTCTAATAGCATCATAATTCCTGTACATTTATGTAATAATGCACAAAGTGGCATGCTTTATTGAGAGTATAACATGCATGCATGTACGTGCAGTAAACACAGGAAATGTGCAATGAATGCAGCTCTGGTGATGTACATGACTACTGTATGGAACACAGAATATTACAAAAATTACCTTTTAAAATTTTTAGATTTTCATTTATTTATATAATATGGAATTGTTTATACATAGCCTAGTATATATCAGCTTTATGATAAAAAGCAAAATACATTTTTATTTAATAAGATTTTAAAATGTTTTTTTAATAGTCACCTATGTTCACCAAAACTTACTTATTTGAGTAAAAATACAGTAATATTGTGAAATATTATTATAATTTAAAATATTTTTTGCTGACATTTTTAATATAGTTTATGTTTAATACAGTTATAGTTTATAATATATATTTTTAATGTCATTTGTGACCCCGGGCCACAAAACCAGTCATAAGGGTAATAAATTGAGATTTATTTATCCATCATATGAGAGCTGAATAAATAAGGTTTCCATTTATATATCATTTGATGTATAGATTGGACAATACTGAGCCAAGATATAGCTATTTGTAAATCTGGAATCTGAGGGTGCAAAAAAAATCAAAATTGCCTCTAAAGTTGTTCAAATGAAGTTCTTAGCAATACATATTACTTACAAAATATCTTTATGGAACATCATCTTTATTTAATATCCAAATGAATTTATAGCATAAAAGAATTCTGTAATTTTGACAACGTATTTTTAGCTATTGCTATAAATATACCCCTGCGACTTACAACTGATTTTGTGGTCCAGTATCACATTTATTACTGTGATGGCAAATCTGAATTTTTAGCAGCTACAGTATTACTTCAGTCTTCAGTGTCACGTGATCTTTTAAAATAATTTGAATATTGCTCAAGAAACATTTCTTATGAGTATCAATGTGCAGCTGTGCAGCTTAATATTTTTGTGGATTCTTTGAAGAACAGAAAATCCAACAAAACCACATTTACTTGTTATAACTGTCTTTACTTCAAATTTCTTTAAATAATCTCACCCAAAAACGCAGTGTATACAGCAAATAATTATAAATTAATATTTATAAATTGCTAAATACATTAATATTACATTTTCACCACATTTCCTGCGTTTAACGCATATAAAATTCTAACATAGTAGCGCTTTGCATTCTAAAATAATGGTGCGAGCAGCAAGTGCGCTTTCCATAAGAGAGTTAATCATATTTTAACAATAAAATCTGCAATGTAAAAGAAAACGTTTAGCTTAAGAGGTGCTTTAGTGATCCTTTCAAGGCTGATTTCAGTCTTACATCATTTTGACTGTGGTCAGCATCTTCATGCTCACTCCCATTAGTGCCTGAAAGCCCCATCACTACAAGAGAGAGAATGACTCAATTAATCTCCATCCTTGTATAATTACAGAGCTGACAGCTGGGAAGAGTGGTAGTATTTCATCCTGTAATAAAGACGGCATGACTATTAATTACCTGCTCCAGGTGAGCTACCCCTAACCGAGGCATAGCTGCCATCTCCGTCTACCTCCTCCAGACAGGAGATCAGGTTCGGCACAAGAGCGATCACCTCTCTCTGCACCTGACAGGAACCACACACAACCGCACCGCGCGTTACTAGAATATTCAAAGCGCATAACCCAATTATAGAAACATAAGACTTCAATTTACCTGAGTGAGGGCAGACACAGGAAGCCCAGCCGCCTGCTGTTCCTGCCGCTTCTGCAGCGCGACGCGACATTCCACCTTCAGCCGTTTCCACAGCGTCTTCAGAGAGCCGATGCTGCTGGGGGGTCGACTCGGGAAGGCCGCATTGAAGGCCTGAGCCAGCTCTGCCCATACGGCGTTCCGGTGCACAGTAGTGTTGGTGTCTTTCCGAAAGTCCTGCACTGTGTCCACCACCGCATGGATTCTCCGAAGCAGGAAAAGCTTCTGCTCCAGAGTGAAGTTTGGCATGCGGTACGTCATGGTGGTCAGCATGAGTGTAATGGGTAAGAAGGCTTATGTTGAGGTACTGCGTTTTACTTCATTTGTAGGAAATCTGCAAAGTATCGCACTATAGTTTTATTTTCAGCAGAACAGTCTAGTTTGAAATCTTTTACATGGTAACATTTGCAGTATCACAGTGTTGGTTTTTGAGTTTCTCCAGCTTTACAGGAAGGCGAGGTTGGTTTGGTGTTGGATATATACAGTACACTTCAGAGTTTCAGCTGGAGTGATGTTAAACTCTGGATGCCTCGGGTAAACTGCTTCAGTGCTCGACGGAAATGCATCCGGGATCCACCTGATGCTCAAGGGGTCACCAGGTACACATGTGGAGTCTGTAATTCAGCATACAAAAAAACAAAAAGATGGTAATGCCTTTTGAATCTTAATATCTGCTGCTTCTCTTGGAAAAAAAAGATACGTTTGATCGTCGGGGTGGAAAGCCTCGTGTTCTTTAAGAACTGATTTCTGAGAGTCGGTTCTTTTGAACAGTTCGTTTCAAAGAGCCGGTTGATAAAAACAGTGTCAATTATTCTACATCTCGACGTCGTTTTGTTGATAAAAGCGTTTATTGTAATCGACCTATCGGTAAAATGCCCATAAGCATTTAACCTCAATCCAAATAAAGACAAAAACGTTCATTTTCTGGTTATCACTTATTAAATTTAAAATTTCAAGCAGAACGAGAAAGTCATCGTGTGCTTCTGCAAGGTATCTCTGGCCAAAATTAGACGTGAACATTTAAGTTACAGCCATGCAATTAATAAAGCATTTTAAATTTTAAAACGTATAATTTAAATATAATGTAAGCACATTGTTATAACATTCGCTTATAACCCTTTGCTGAAAAGTTTTTGCACGTTTTTTGCATATTCTGCATTTGATAAATTATATACATCATTTTATTAAAAGCAACCGTGATTCGTGTGTTGAGAAAACTGTATAAATACGTTTCCCATTATTGGTATTTGTAACAATTCAGCTATTTAGTTGGTTCAGCGGTTCACTCCAAATGTTTTCGTTATCTCTCACTCACCGATTCTCGGCTCATTCGGGTTGTTTCGAAAACGAATCGTTCAGTCTATTTTTGTGAACTAGTTCAACCGGCTCATTGCAAAGACCAGACTCAACAATTCGTTCAGGAATCATATTGCTATTAAATGCATTAATGAACAAAGAAGAAACAAGCCTTCAAAATCTCTGATTCGCCCAATAATTCAGCTGCAGGTGGAACCGCATTTATGAGTTTTATTGGTATGCTGCATCCGCTGGTCTCGTTAGCCACAGCGCTAAACCCGAGCATCGCACTACAGAAGTGAACCTGAGCTGCGATTTAAGACTACAGCTGCACCTCACTGTTCCTAAGGGATCTCTTATGCATTTACACAGCTGTTTATAATTAACCGATATTATATTATTTATATCGACACTACTTACATGCAGTCATCAGTCTGACGATTTTATCCCGAAAATATTACACTTTGTCCCCACCCCCTGGGTTTAAGCGGTCCGTAAGAAATTTAAACAACAGACTGGAGACACATGCGCAAAATGACGCTCCGGGCGTAAAAAGGCAGTTCACTGGTTTGTGCGTTTTATATGATTTGTATACCATTCTCAAGAGATCCACTCAATACATATGGTTTGTGCATCAGGCAAATGCACAAATCTACGCGTTTTTACAATAGAAAGCGCAGGGCTCGTTTCATCCAATTGACGGCGCGCGTGGAGCGGTCTGTGCAGTATCCCACGGCGCGATTGGGTGTTTGCGCGATGTCAACGAGGAAGCGAGAACACAAGCATGCGGCACGAAACATGCTGGAGAGTGTGAAAGAAGATGCATCATAATCCAGTTCACCTCCTCGCAAAATAAAACGCGGTCTCTGCGTGGGAAGCGTAAGTCAAACTGAACTTGACAGGGTCGTTGTTACGATGACAAACCTACAGAGGACAGATACCTGCTGAAATGTATTTTTATAGTAACTGTCCCTGTTGACATGAAGACGTTAATTCTTTCAATGAATGGGTAGATCCTCCATCTATCCTTCTTAGAAAAACACACTTCATAGTAGTTGTCATTCGGAAAATGTTATCAGGTCATTTCAAAAGTCTTTAGAGCTGGTGATGACCAGATTAGGGCATTTTATAATTGTCTCGAAAACTTAGTAACCAAAGTGGTATGTTCCAAAACATGACAACCAGCTCAATATGAATCTTTAGTTATAAATGGTTAGTTCTGAGCAGAATATAGTTCTGAGCAGATACAATTAATGCTGTTTGACCTAGAAGTATTTATTTGACGTTCCTTTACATTCTCATGTGTATGGTTTTCTGATAAAAGTTAAGTTAAATTACATGGTAGTAAACATAAAATGTAAACTTTTTAGTCGAGGTTTAATTATTATTGTTTTTATTGTTGTTTGTAATGCCCAGCACGTCCGAAAATATTTTATTATTTTTTTTATAATAATATTAACAGTTAATATATACTTTTCAAATGTAATGAAATAATCAAATACGGTAATAATGTATTCAAGTTTTCTAGTATTTCTAGTATTCAAATTTTCTAGTTTTTTGTATATTTTCATCACAGAAATAGGAGTGATACAGGTGTGCACAGCATTTAATATATATTTTTCATAATGTTTTTAAAATAATTAAAACATCTTGCATGTTAATGTTTAATTAATTAATAGCTCACAAGCTTTAACAAATAACTTTTAAAATAGCACGGATATCCTTAAAAGTTATTAATTCTGATACAATATTACAGAGATTCTAATCATTGTGGTAATATCTGTATACGTTATATGCAACATACAAAAATGTTAATTCACATAAATATTAAGTGTTAATATTTCAAAGTCCATATTTTTGATAACTAACAGATATTGCATTTATCTTATTCAGTGAAATTATAGGAAACACTCTTAAATGGAATTAAAAGTAAAATGGGGACACAATTACATTTCTAAATCATTCTTGTAAAAACAAACCCGGAAAAAGATGTACAGATTTTTGAAGAAAATAACATTTTGCATTATAATAACACTAGTACACTAGTGCATTCTGGTGAATTATTCATGGCATGTACTTTAAATCATGAGAGCAGACAACAAACTTGTATTATATCTTTATATATATATATATATAGAGAGAGAGAGAGAGAGAGAATAAATGGGGGAAAAGATAAGAGCTCTTGATATATTATTCTCCTGCAGTCTGAAAATAAAGCATGAAAATGTATTGCTCATTCAATCAAACTGATAGATAAGAATTTTTTGTAGCACAATATTATGAGTGGATCTTATCCCCAGTAGGCTTGCTTGGAAAAAGTGGATGGTAAAAGCCATTGCAAACAGTATGCAATTAGGCTTAATTTACTTGACAATAGTGAATAATGCTGTTACGTTTCTGTTGTGCTCCAGAAGTCTTTAGTCTGCTGTTCAAACCGCTTGAGATGGCATCTCCTGTAGAATCAGCTATAATGAAGAGCACTGTGCTTGTTGCTCCAGTGACTGCACTGGAATTCCTGGGGGAGGATTTCCTGCTGACAGGTGACTGACATTCATTCATTTAATGAACAGGTAGCAAAATTTCACTAAAAATTTGTGTTGGATTAAAGTATGCAGACTATGACTCATGGGCCATTTTGGGGTGTTTTTTTTTCCTGCTGAGTGTATCTTGGCAAAGGTGATCTGAGTTTGCTTCCTCTAAATTTCGTTCTTCTTGTACTAAAGGGAACATATACTTGGGAAATGCTGGGATGTCTCTCAGTATCCATAATGAGCATTTGCATATTTATCTTTATGAATGTATTCATGTTCATTTAATTTTTAATAATTATTTCCCCATAATTGTGTCATTCCTGTAGGCGAGGGACCAGTCCTCTCTGTGTACAGTCTTCAGGCATCTCCTATGAAAGAATGCACATCCTTAAATGTTCTTCAGAATTACCGGATACATGGGATACGACCTAGTAGAAAACATCAGTTTGGAGAGAGACCGTTCAACAGCGTAATCTCATCTGAAAATTCTGTTTTGGACAGTGACATCATTATTGTTTTTGGAGGAAAAGGAGTTCGGCTTGTCAGCTTCAATACTGGAGGAAGATGCCTAAACCTCATTGGTCCTCTCTTAGAGCTTCAAGACTGGGTTCTGGACATTCATTGGTTGAAAATAGAACCACACCCACTGTTAGGCATATCCTTGGCTCATAATGCTGTTTTGCTTTTAGATGCAGAATCTGGCAAAGCTCTTTCCTTCTACTCCTGCATAGAGACATGTCTTCTCTACTCAGCGCTTATGATTGGTCCAAATTGGGATTCTTTAGTGCTGGTAGGTGGGACTGTTTTCAATCAGCTTGTGCTGTGGAGGCCCACAGGAACCAAACCTAATGGCCAGTCTCAGGTAGAGAGACGACTGTTGGGCCACACCGGAGTCATTTTCAGTCTTTGCTACCTTCAGAAATCTGGCTGGCTTGCATCTGCCTCAGATGACCGCAGTGTTCGTTTGTGGAGCGTTGGTACTTTGGGTGGAGAAGCAGGCTGTGGAGAGGAATCGCCAACATGTCTTCGTGTACTTTATGGGCACCAGGCACGGGTCTTCTGTGTCAGGCTGGCACCAAACCGTGTATTCAGTTCAGGAGAAGATGGAGCGTGCCTGCTCTGGGAATGGGGAGGTGAAGGAAAAGTGGGACATACGTTTAGAGGACATAGGTCAGGTGGAGTCAGGGCTCTGGCTGTCAGCGAGGAAAGTATAGGCTGTAAGGAGGGATGGATGGCTACTGGAGGTGCAGATGGAGGGGTAAAAGTATGGAGATTGGCAGAGGAGAAGAAAGGCTGTGAGGAAACTCAGGCAGAGACTCAGCTGGATTTAGGGTTTAAAGGGGAGGGTTGTCCCAAAGTGGTTCGATTAGTGGGTGAGAGTGATTCAAATGCGATTCTGGTCTGTACAGATCAAGGAGAGGTGTGCCTTAGTTCAAGTGACACCTGGGATGTCATTTGGCGAGGGGGGGCAGAATTCCAGTCCTATTGTGTGATGGAGGTCACAAGCATCCAAGTCCAGAATTCACATTGCATTGTGTGGGTGTGTGCAGTGGGTAATCTGAATGGAGGCGTCCAGTTGTTTCTTGTAGGCCAGCCTGGTGTGGGAGTCCTGCTAAGAGCTGGTGAGGGTAAAATTCACTCTTTACTTTGGGTCAAAGGACTGTTTGAAGGGTCCTGGAGTTGGTGTCTTCTTGCATCTGGCTCTGAGGGACAGGTTTACCGATGGACTATAAAAGTGACAGAGGATGAATCAGGCTTGCATATGCAAGAGGAAACTCTTCTTCCATTTTTGCTGCCACCCTGTGCCAAACGCTGGCTGACTGCTGCAGTTAGCTTGTCCCAGAGAAAGGGGTTTTACCTGTGTGGTGATCGGAGAGGGTCACTGCTGCTATACACTGAAAGAGAAGAGAATGATGGAGGAACAGACTTACAAGAGCAAGAAACTAAAAACAAGCAAACAGACAAAGCAAACAGTGGTCCTCTTTCTCCCATCAGTACCCTTTATGGAGTACATGGAAAACAAGGTGTGACTTCGGTGTGTGAGCTTCAAGATTTATGTTACAGTACAGGTCGAGATGGTTCTGTAAGAATACTAACTGTTGAAGAAAATGTCCTGAAGGTGCGTAGAGTTCAACGGGCCTGCAGAGGCATGGACTGGATAGAGAAAGTTCTGTTTCTGGACTCGGACAGTCCTGAGGCACAGAGAAAGATGCTGAATGAGGGAATTGGAAAGAGGATGATCGATCGAGAGAGTGCAAGCATAGCTGAAACTCGGTTTGTAATGGTTGGCTTCCACTCGGTCCACTTCATTATATGGGACCCTCACAGACAAGAAAAGCTTTTGTCAGTTGCCTGTGGAGGCGGCCATCGATCCTGGGCCTATAAACGCCCGATATATGCTGACACAGATGCTCAAGCACATACACTTGGACAAGGTACCCTTGTGTTCATCAAGCATGGAGCTGTCATGGCATCACGTTCATTAGCCTCTACAGAAACTGATGTGAATGGACACACACTGAAAGAGGGGCTACATGGACGAGGCATCAGCTGTGTTTGTCACCTTGGTAGTCTTACCAAGACAAGACAATTTTCAGAACTTTGGGAAGTTTTTGTTACTGGAGGGGAAGATACCACAGTAGGTGTCCTCGCTATCAATCCAGAGAGTGGAACTGTTAAAGTGCTTTCGGTTCTGACAGACCATATCTCAAATGTTCGTGCACTGGCTGCAATCAGAAGAAGAGAAACTAATGAAAAAGGGGGAGACGACGTGATGGATAACTCCTCTGTCTCTTCTTTGGTGTTTTCTGCGGGTGGCCGGGCCCAGCTGCAATGTTACCGGCTCTTGATTCGTTTGGATGAGCAGCAGGGTCAGCCAATCTGTCAGGTCACTCAGATAGCAGGCCATCGGTTGGATGAACAGTGGGAACGGAAACGGAACCGACATAAGACTGTCAAAATGGACCCAGAGACAAGGTGTGCATGTGTTTGTGAATGTAAATGTTGAAATACTTTCTTCTTTCCAAGTTTGGATTTAGAGTTCAAGTCACTTTTTATTTTCTTAAAGGGGTTTTTGCCATAACAATACCCTGAGATGCTGACATGGCATTAAATTAAAAAAAAAATATTGTCATCAATTACTCACCTTGGTGATGCATCAAATCTGTATGACTTCTTTTGAATACAGAAGAAGATAATTTGGAAAATGTTTCAGTAATGTTTTTTCTCGCCAAGACAGTGAAAATCAATTGGGTCCAGTGTTGTTCAGTGGTTGATTGCAGCTACAAATTTCTTACCACCAGAGGGCGGACAATACAATTAACATGGGGTAATTTTGGGAGATTACATTTTGAATTTATTGTGCAAATGCTTTCTCACTTTGTAGGTACATGTCTATGGCTGTTGTGAAAAATGGGACTGATTGTGTCTTACTGGCCCTGGGCTGTAGCGATGGTGCAGTAAGGTAACTTGGTTAAAGATTATGAATGTACGAATTTAAAAGCATTTAATGCAATATGTTTTATTTAGATTTTAGATTTATGTTTTTTATTTGCAGGCTTTTCAGCATCATTGAAAGCAGAAGGAGTGTTGACCTGCTTTGGGAGTGTTTTTACCATCAGAGGTGTGTGCTCAGCGTCGCTACCTACAAGTTGGAGGACTCCCAGGACAGACAGTAAGGACATGATGTACATTTATCAAACCCTTATTTTAAAATTTCTTAAACTTATTTTCCTTTGTCTTCTTTTTGTCCCAGGCTTTTGTTGCTGTTCAGTGCCACTACAGATGGTTGTATATCTGTGTGGGATTTAACAGCAGTTTTGAACAGTAAGGCTAGTGTCAGCTGGCAGGGTGAGTCATACATACACCAGAACATAAACACTTAATAATGTGCTGATTTTTTATGTTTGAATAATTATGTTGTAGTTAAGAAAAACTTAAAGTTTGTGTAAAGTCAACTTTGAAAACCAAGTTTGAAAAATCTAGCTATACCTTCATCACGTTACATAGTTGCTATAATTTGCAAAACAAAAGAGATGGCAGATTTGCCATAAGTGGGTGTGGTTTCAGCGCTGCAAGCAGACACGCCCCCAGTGTTTTAGAGCAGAGAGGACAGCTAATTTTTTAAGATTTTGATACCTTATTTTATTTACTTTATTTTTTTAGCATTCAATTTTGGCTGTGCGGTTAATAACACATTTTTCTGTGGTGTGACAAACTCAGAATACACATTTAATATTGACTGTACACAGACTGTTAAATGAATGTTATTATCTTGCATGTGTTAAATGTTAAAACGCAATGCTCAGTCAGAAATTGTAAAAAATCTGTCCTTATGTACATACACTGTTCCAGACATGTCCCAAAAAATGTGTATTATTGCTATTATTATTATTTTATTTAAAAATATTGCTGTTGGTTTTCATACAGTAACATCTCATTGAGACCGCAGTTATTAGGGTCAACAAAATGAATTTCCTCTGGCGGAGTATATGGAATTACTTTTTCATTCATTGCAAGCCTCATAAACATAAAAGAAACTACAGAATCTATGGTAATACCTAAAGTTTTGGATGCCATCATGCTTGAATCTGGTTATAGAACTCTAAAATGTGTATATGCTACTAACAGTTTACCTTTTCTGTGCTTCAGGTCCATCAGCCCCATTCTTTTCCATACCTGTCCATCAAAGTGGAGTCAATGCGCTCACTTTATCACCTAGAAGAGAAATGAGGCAAGTGGAGGAAAATGTTATCTCATTGGCCAGTGGTGGAGATGATGGACAGCTGTCTCTACTGCATATTAAGATAGATGAGAAAAAGCAGGAAAATGGAGGCATGTCTCTACAGCTGCTTGCTCATTGGTCAGTGCCCTTGGCACACTCTTCCCCTCTCACAGGGTTATGTTTACTAAGCCCCACACTACTGGTATCCACCTCACCGGACCAACGCTTGTGTTTGTGGAGCGTAAACAGTGATGGACTCCGCCTACTGAAGGTGCTGTTCTCACACACTGCTGATGCAGCTGGGTTGTGGGCATGGTTTGAGCAAGAGAGAGGAGCCTGGGTGGTTGTTTGTGGGCAGGGCTTACAGTTGTTTCAGATAACAGAAGGAAAGATGGATGAACTACGTGAAACCGTTTACAGAAAAGAAAAAGAAGAGGAGAGAAAGAAAGTGATATTTTCACATCATGCTTTGAGGACAAAAAACTGACTGTAATTTGTGACTTATAATTTAGGAAACTAAAGATTTTAAATTGTAAAGTTCGAGATTTTCAAATAAATGTTTTTATATGTACCTTGTCAGGGCATCATTATTTTCAATATGGCTGAACAATGAAAGTCAATACAGATCTACAAAAGTTTGAACACATTTGACATTCTGGCATTTGTTTCACACACAGGTTGAAACTAAAAAATTTTTGCACAAGATGCACAGTACAATTTGTGTTAGTTTTATATATTAACTGTTATTCTATAATGTGAAAAATACTGATAGTATAGAATGAGATGTCTAAACTTTTTAAATGGTACCAAATATTATATTTTATACCTGCATGTGTGCCAGTGGATCATGGCTTGAGATAAAGACATGAACGTATAATGTATCAGTGTTTTCCTGGGCTACAGTCCAGCAGGTGTATGTGGGTGAGTGAGAGAGAGAGAGAGAGGGTACACAGTGTGTTGGGGGGCTTTGGCTGTGCAACTAAGTATAAATATTTCCCCTCTTCTCCAGTTCCCTTTTGTTCATCATCATAGTGGCTCGATGGCCAACCCTTTTAATCCACAGCTGAACGAATGAAAGCGAGAAAGGAACGTAAGAGCACGTGAAGGACAGACACATATAAAAGCCCCATTATGTTTTTCAGAATGTGAAAAAAAAAGAATATATATATATATATATATATTCTTAAATCTTAGAGTGTGATGTAAAGAGACAAAATGTGAAAAGAAGAGGATGAAAAATTAACGTGAGTATAAACTTTTTATAAAGTGTGAATGTGTGTTTTATTTGTCTGATGTGTAATTTCTTTTGAAAGGAGGCAGTGTATGTGTGTCCTTCTCTTTGGAAAAAAAGATGTCTCGATTCAGGGAAGCCCTTAAAGAGAATGAATCTGGAAAGAATTCTAAGATGCCTCAAAAACAAAAGAAAAAGGAGACTGGAAATAAGGTATGATTGTTCCACAAAAACTACCTACAGTATATGTATTGAATATACAGGCGAATATACAGAAAATTATCAAATATAATGTTCAAACATAATTATGTATGTGGTTTCACTATACAGGACAATGCAGTATTATCGAAGGATAGGCTCCCTCTGATTGGTTCATCAAGAAATAAATCTGCAGGTGCTTTTATATGAATCAATAGTTCATTGTTATATGACAAGTTGTTGTCAGATATTATTATTATTTAACTGGAAATCAAGTGTTTTCATAATCCAGACCTAAAGGCTCGTTATATGGGAAGTAATGCGATGTGTGACATATAAACTGTGTGTTTACGTTGATCTTTGTTCCTCCTGTCTACACAATGTTACCTGAGCTCATCAATAGACAATAGAAATTTAGGAGGTGTTAAGTTAATTAACTGCTATTGTCCAAACATTCATCAATGTATGACAGCAATGACTTGTTAGGCAAGAGGGTAATGGGAACTGAACATGTGTGTGAGATAAAGTTAATTACTGGGGGATTTAGAAATTTACAAGATCTGTTTTTTACAACAAAACAGCTGGGTATGTTTATAAAAAATAAAGTCACAAATCCAAGGAAGTTGCAATAGTGAGTATTTGCAAATACAAGATATAGAATCACTATATTGTATCTTTATCTAATTGCTATAAAATATAAATATAAAGTTGCATTGCAATTACTAGAAATAGACACAATTTAGATATGTAGTCAAAATTACAAAATGAAGTATATTTGTGTAATGATATATATATATATATATATATATATATATATATATATATATATATATATATATATATATATATATATATATATATATATTCATTCATTTTGTAATTATATACTATACATATAATATACAGTACCTTGCGAAACTGTTACATTTTTTCCCCCACATTTTATGTTAAACGGCTTTAAATGACCCTTTTTCCAGATCAAGCTACACTCCATACACCATAACTGTACAGCAAAAATAGCTTTTTACATTTTGCCAAATTGCAAATAAAAAAACTAACATAAGTATATCTGTGACAGTTGATATTTAGCTCAGGAGCATTCATATTGCTTGTAAATATTACAACACTTAGTGTGAAGTGAACCGGTGGCAAATTCAATTGAATAGGTATGATCTGGAAAGGCACATGTGTATTAATAAAAGGTCTAACAGCTGACAATGCATATCTGAGTAATAACCATGCATTGAGGTCAAAAGGAGCTGCCTGTAGAGCTGAGAAACAGGTTTGCGCCAAACCACACATCTGGGGAAAATAAAAAATTCAGCTTTACTGAAGTGTCACAGGAGCATATTGTCTCCATTAACCTTAATAGAAAAGGTTTGATGCAGCCAGGACTCTTCATAGATCTGGCCTCCTTTGGCTTTGGTTACTGTGGTGACCAAGAACCTGATGGTCAATCTAGTTAAGCTTCATGATCACATGTGGAAATAGAAGAAATCTACAGACAAACATTACTGAAACACTTCATTAATTTGGGCTTCATAGTGATATGGCAAGACTCAATTCTATCCCCAGTTTAGACACATGAAAACATACTTAAAATTTGAAACCTAAAGGTCCCTCAGACTGTTAGAAACAAGATTCTCTGTTCTAATGAATTTTAATTCTAAGCATCATGTTTGAAGGACACCAGCTTTGCTCATCGCCTACAGAGTATACTACTATTCCAAAAGTAGAGTTTGCTGTGGGCTGTTCAGGGACTCATCAGTGTAGAAGGAACACCCCATGCAGCAAAATATAGAGATAGCTTTAAAGGAAACCCAATCCAGAGCATCCAGAAACTCTGAATGGGCAGAAGGTTCACCTCCCAACACCTTCCAATGACCCCAAGCACACAGAAGAGTGGTTTATACACAGCTCTGTGAACCTGAACATGTGCACTTGACCCCATCTTTAACCTTGAGCGTTAAAGAGGTGAGAAGAAGTGTGGCAGACATGCTTGTGCAATGGAATCATTTTAGTTATTTAATTTTAATAAAAACAAATGCTGTACAGTTATGGTGCATGGAGTGTAGATTGCTCTGGGAAAAAAGTAATTTAAAGCAGTAAACACCCCTAAAACAATTTAGATTCTTATATTTTCTATCCCTTTTATTTTTAGCGAGGCCCTCTCTGTCAACTCCTCAGGCCGAAACGAAGAAACGCATCCATCCTCCCATTTCATCTGTGGCCCCTGACAGCATGACACCCTGGGAAGGCTCCTCCCACTCCGAATCCTCCTTTACCAGTTTTCCCCCTCCAGTTTCACCCCTTCCTCTTGCTCACTCGAAGCCAATCACAGCACCAGATCCTCCACCCCCAGCACCCCCTCCTCAAATCATCAACACTCAACCTGAGTCCAGTCAGAGTGCCAGGGTAAAACGCAAGCCGCTGCCACCAAGACACCCCCCTAGACCTCCCCGTTTACCTCCTCTGAGGCAGGTCACAAATCTTAGCTTCTCACGTAGTTTCACGTTTTCGTTTTTTGAGCTTCCGGTTCACCAGTCTGCACGGAGCAGAGCGGAGCGCCTCAGAGATCTCACTGTGTTACTGAGGCAGTTTCAGTACTGAGGAAAAAACTGTTCACCTCTATAGGGCAGAAATGCATCATGTGGAAAAACAAATGTACATCAGATTGTGTATGGCTTTGCATCAGAGTTTTGTGTATATATTTAATTTATGATTATTAGTAATTATATAAAATGTAAAAAAAAATGTAAAAATGTAAAAATGATAGAAAAATAAATAAATATACATTTTACATTGCTATAAAAACTTATAAAATATATATATATATATATATATATATATATATATATATATATATATATATATATATATATATATATATATATATATATACTGACCAATGAAGTAATGGAAATTCCCCAACTTGTGTTAGGTTTTTTTTATCCTTTTTTTTTAGGGCTGTAAAATGTATATTTAGAGTGTGTGTGGGTGTGATACTGTACAACCTTTTTTGCCTTCTGATCTTAAGCACTTATATAAACCATTGGGACACAGAGTTGAAAAGCCATGGTGTTCATTATGTAGGATGGAGACAGCATTTGTGATGAATTATATATAAGGTAACATTTATAAATCTGACCTTTAAACAACAGAAAGCGGTGAAAATATTTAAGGAAAGAAATTCAGCTGAGAAACGTCCTACAGGTGGCCTGAGGTTTTGTTGAGCTATTCATGTCATGTGCACAGGGATAATAAAGTGGTTTCGTCTGGACACACAAAACAGATTTCGGTGAATTCTCTATACAAGGTAAGATAACTAATTGATGATAAGCTTATTTCCAGTTTTATGGCACACTCACCTGTCCTCACGTGTGCTCCTATCAAAGAGTGCTGACAGACGCAGATGAGCTTTGATGTGTTATCAGTTTTGGCTGCTAATGTCTTTTCAGATTTGAGAAACGGAATCCTTTAATCTTGTTCAGATTTTTTACAGAATTTATTTAGTGCATTCCCACCAAATTTTGTAATTGACATGCGGTATAAATATAAAAAAAAAAAACTTTGCATATAAACTTTCTTTGAATGGTACCGTACAGGGCCAAAGTATTTATTATTTGTTATAAAGCATTCAGTTTTTTCATTGGATAAAACAGACTTGCCTCCTACAAGAAAGTTGCATAATTGCATAATCATTATCTGGTAAACATTATTAGTGCTCCAGTAAAAATAGACACGGGTCTGTTCAGCACAAGCCGTCACTCATGTGATGTTGTGTAATATGATCTCTGTTCTCAGGAGTGGTAGTTTGAAGTCTTATAACCTTTGGTCAAAGCAAAGACAATGATAGACTTCCTTCACTGATCCGACGATAAATGTTGTTGGTGAACATCTGAGACAATAAATAACCCTTTAGTAGCCTGTAGGAGGAAAAGTGATTAACGGATATGTCTCTATTCAATCGTAAATGTCCAGTTTAATTGGTTTAGCTAATACTGTGAGAAGATAATACAAGGTTAGCTCCGAGTTCAAAGTCAAGTCACAACAACCTCACATTTGGGAAATATAAACCACATCTTTTTTTTTTTTTTTTTTTTTTTTTTTTTTACAGATGGACAATCAAAGATGTTCAGAGAGTGAGAATTCCGATCCCAATCCCGTTTATGGTTTGAATGAAGCACAACTTGATATTCTGGGACAGCGCAGGTCGGAGGTGCATCGGACAATTTGGGCAAAACTGAAGGAGGAGCGCTGGTGAGCATGGGAGCTTATTTAAGAAGCATAATTGGTGATTGTAATGCTATATATACACGCCGACCCCCTTTTTTCTGTGTTGTTGAGCTTCAGGTGTTCAGGTCCAAGGCTGAAGAGCTGCTTTCTGTCTATTGCACCTCTCTTGTCATGGCTGCCACAGTACTCGCTAAGGAAATATGCTATCGGAGATTTGATTTCAGGAATCAGTGTGGGGATCATGCATCTGCCACAAGGTTTAAGACTTGCTCACACTCTTTTGTTAGTGTTTGTGTTAGCTGAGCTACACACTGCTATTTGACAACTGTATTACAAAGTATAAAGAATTTAGGTTGATGCAGGTGTCAGCATCAATCAAAATCTGAGAGAGTAGACGGTTACGATTTTCATCATCCTGTTTCTCATCTTAGACACCTACAGATCTGTATTATCAGCTGGCAGCTGATAATTTTCTTTACAATGTGCTGTGATTCAAACCAGACAGATAAAGTGGATGTAATGACTAATTCTATTGTATAGAACTGCACACACTCTTCTGCACACAAATTACTCATTTTCTGACTTTTTGCCTTTCTTATAGGGATGGCTAATGCTTTGTTGGCTGCAGTTCCTCCAGTGTTTGGTCTGTATTCATCCTTCTACCCTGTTCTCATCTACTTCATGTTTGGAACATCCAGACACATCTCTGTGGGTAGGTGCACACACAAACTCTCTATCTGCAGGTTGATTACATACATGTAATGTACATACATGTACAAAATGTTGTTGTTGTTGTTTTTGTAAATAATGAAACAAAAAAAACTAAACAAAAAAAACTGCTGTTTGAGTGAAAATAAAATATTAAAAACAAAAGTATTAAAAAAAGATCTAAAATAATTTAAAAGATTCAATAAAAAATATTAAAAACTTAAAACATTAAATAAAATGTAAAACAAGTAAAAATGCTAAAAAAGAACTTACATATAAATAGAATGAAATATAAAATATATATATATAAAACAATATGTATGTGTATAGAAAAATATGAAATCTATTTGATGCTGTTGTTGTATACACATAGACATATACACAGACAAAGTATTACATTAATTTCTGTATACAATTACAAAGTCTTAATATAATAGTATATATTAAAATAAATACATAAAATTAAATAAACCATTAAAATAAAATGAAATATATAATAAAATAAAACCTAAAGTAGAAATATGGAATTCTAAAAATGTCTTTGTACTTTGTACATTCAGTTCAGTCTGATTGGCCGATGCTCTTTCTGACCCACAGGTACTTTTTCTGTCCTTTCCATCATGGTGGGTACGGTGACAGGTGATGTTGTGTTGGCAGGCAGCGGAGCAGAGAGTGATGATGCCAGAGTTGCCTTTGCAGCTCAGTTGACCGTTCTGTGTGGACTGATACAGGTACTGTGAAACGCACAGAGCGATTAATTCTGTACTGGGGTGTGAGTGTGTGTGTGTGTGTGTGTGTGTATAAATCTCTCTCCCTATAGATTGTGCTGTATGTGCTGCGTTGTGGAGGGGTGTGTCGGTGGTTGTCTCAGCCGTTGGTCAGTGGATACACTACAGCAGCTGCTGTCCATGTGACTGTTCACCAGCTGCCCTTGCTCATGGGCATCTCCATAGTCAGGCACAGGGGCGTCTTTGCTGTGTTCTGGGTGAGAATAAGCACTGTGGTATTATTTCTGTGTTCATTTAAGATGTTAAATATACATACTCATATCCAACAGATGTTTTCAAACATTGTGACTGGAATTAGAAGAGTGTTACTGGCTACACTGATAGTGTCCCTTGTCTCTCTGGCGATACTTATTGGTGGAAAGATTGTGAATTCACGTTGGAGCACTCGATTTCCTATTCCATGGGAGTTGGTACTGGTATGGTTTTCTTTTTTTAAATGAGCTTTTATTTATGATTACATTTCTCAGTCTAGTGTTTAATAGATACATTTAATACAGGCAAGTAAAAAACTGTGGGAGGGTTTTATACTATTTCTTCAAAAATGTTATTGTCTAATTTTGCCTGTTGTATTAGCTCAGCTGACTGACAGAGCATAGTTTCAAGTTTTTAAATATATTTCTGTGCAACAGTAATCAATTCTTCATGTTTGTAGATTATCTTTGCCACTGTGTCGTCGGTGCAGTTTGATCTGTCCGGTCAGTATGGAATACAGATTGTTGGACCCATACCAACCGGGTCAGCAGAGTGTGGGATTTTCTTTACGAAAACCAATTAGCACGAAGCGTTTAAGTGCTAAAACTAATTCTCTCTCTGCTTTTGTTCCATTTTCTCTTTTTTTGGTTTACCTCCAAGTCTCTCACCTCCCTCTCTTCCATCATTTTCTGTCTCTCAGGAGCTGTTATTGACAGCTCTTGCGTTGGCAGTGGTGGGCTACGGTTTCCAAGCTTCACTGGGCATAATGTTTGCTCATAAACATGGACACCCCTTTCACAGCAACCAGGTAACAAGCAATGTAACTTTCAAAATATATTCTCAACAAATACCCATTTTGCAGTTCCCTTCATTTAAACTAGTGCTGTCAAATGATTAACTGTATCTGAAATAAAAGTTTTCATTTAAATAATAATTGTGTGTACTGTGTATATTTATCATGTACCACAAAATATTTTTCTTATAAATAAATATACACAGTGCACACATATATTATGTAACAAAAACTGCTATTAATCACGATTAACCGTTCGACAGCGCTAATCTGAATATAAGAAGCTCTGTTTCCTGTAGGAGCTGTTGGCTATGGGTCTGTGTAACTCCATAGGTGGGATGTTCCAGTGTTTTCCAGTGAGCGGATCCATCTCTCGCAGCACAGTACAGGAGAGTACAGGTGGACAAACTCAAGTATGAACACCTGCTATTTTTTTTGTTAATAAAACAACCTCATGTTACAGTTACATGTAAACAAAAGAATGTATGTTTCAGGTGTGGAAGCACTGCAGTTTTTACTCGATGAACGTGACCTCTCTCTTTCTCTCAGGTTTCTTCTCTGGTGTCTGCTCTCATAATTCTTTTGATCTTGTTAAAGTTCGGCCCTCTTTTTCAGCAGTTACCAAAGGTCCCTATACCATCTTCAGAAACAATATATATTTATTTTGCACTGATATAGCAATGAGGTGGTTTTATAAAGCGCATTTGTGTGTTTCAGACAGTTTTGGCTGTCATTATTTTAGTGAATCTGCAAGGGGTTTTTGCACAAGTCAAAGATATGCCTAAACTTTGGAAAACAGACCGCTTGGACCTGGTAAGGGCAACGAGTCCATTCATCCTAACATAACTGACCGAAACATCAGTTCCTCTTAGGTCTCTCATCCAGGGTGTTTCCTGTGTGTTTCCCACTGAGACTGCAGGTAGTGTGGCTAGTGACTCTATTCAGTGCCTTGGTGTTTAATCTGGACCTGGGGCTTGGTATTGCAATTGTTTTCTCTCTCTTTACCATCGTCTTCAGGACACAGCAGTGAGTCATCTGCATCGTCTGATATTTATCTACAGCGTCTCAATCTTTCATCTTTCTCGTACTAATTCTTATTCTTTCTCTTTCCAAATTTCTCAGACCCAGTTCTGCTGTTCTTGGGCATATTGCTGGCACAGACTGTTACAGGGATCTGCAGAAATACTCAAAAGTAATATTTACACGCAATCCAGCTAGAAACCAGCCTAAGCTGTTTTGAAATGTGGTTAATCGCCTTAAACAATCCCTCTTCCTAACCAAAGTCTCTTATTTTCATCAAGGCTGCATATATTTTGAAATATGATAATTTAAAATAACAATTTTCTATTTTAATTGAGGTTTCTAATTTTTTTTAAGTTTAATTTATTCAAGTGATGGCAAAGCTTAATTTAATAATATATTAATAAATATGAATTACGTTTTAAAACTATTTATTTGATAGAAAATTGTATTATTTATTAATATTGCATAGATTGTAGAAGCATTTGTAGTACACACACACACACACACACACACACACACACACACACACACAAATCCCCTTTTTTCTTTGGTTCAGGCACACCCGGTCCCTGGAGTGACTGTGTTTTCATGTTGTAATCCACTTTACTACGCCAATGCAGACCAGACCTTCACATCACTCAGACGGGTATGACCTATATTACAGCTCTCTGCTTTCCATTCACTGAGCAAAATCAAATTATTCTTTTTTAATATGCAGACAATTAGTAACGCCATTAATGAGAATCCTGAAGTAAGACCTCCAGACCAGCAGGGGGCTCAGCACTGTGTTATTCTGGAGCTCAGTGGAGTCACCTTCATGGACTCAGTGGCCGTAGGCGCGTTCAAATCAGTGAGTGACACAGAACACACGTAAACCATGCACACACACATCTGAGTGTTGATATTTTACCAGGGTCGAACAGAAATAGATGACCTGTTTCTGGCTCTCATTAACTACTAACCAATAAATCTTGGTTACTGCGATCGTGTTTAAATGCAAACTTGTGTGTCTTACCACTCTCTCTTGGTCACAGGTGCTTCAGGATTTTAAGAACACACAGACCTTGTTTTTCTGTGCTTCATGCCCAGGTTAAGCTTCTCACATACAGTCACAGTCTCAAATATAGTGTCACGATCCGAGGTGTTTTATATTAATATATAACTTAACTTTGAAAGAAATACACCATTTAATATCTTTAACGCATCCATGTATTTCTTTTGCGCTTGTCTCTAGATGGTCTACTATCTCAGATGAAGAATCATGGATTTGTTCCAGATTTTCTGTCTCTTTCTTCATTTTTTCCTTCAGTGCATCATGCAATCCTGCATTACCAGGGGCTACAGGTGCATATGTGTGTGTGATATTCATGTTATTTTTGCGTTGTGTTTGTGTTGTAGTTCACTGCAATTCAACAGCCTTTTCTGTTCTGATTCAATTCTGCATCTATTTACAGAACACAGGCACAGATGTTACAGAGCTGTGACTTTTAATGACATCCCTTCCTGAACAATGACCTCAGCAAATACATGAACCTTCAAACCTCAAAGAATCCCTCACTACTGAGTTTTAGGAATAATAAAAAAATAATAGAAATAATAGGAATAATAGAAAAGGTCTTCCGTTTTTGACTGAATGATTTGGAACTTTGTACATTTATCTGGATTTAAGGTGATGTGCGGCAACAGATGCTTCTTCATCGGCTTTTGAATGTTAAAATAAAAATTTTCTTACGGCAGTGACTTGTCAGCTTTTACCTCCACGTTTTGCTTTTTTATTTACATGCTTGTTAATTAGTTTTGCTTTTAGATCAAACTTTTCACAAATATTCCACTTTTAGATTACCTAGATGTTTAAAATGTTTTTTAAAAATATAAAGTGGTTTTGTCATGCAGGTCTGAAATCTAGATTCTTTTCTTGTTCTAGAACATTTTTCATGTTACAGACCAATTTGGTTTGAGTATATTGTCAAATAAAATATATAATAAGTAATATAAAAAATCAAACATCTGTACAAATAACAACATAGAGACATGTATGGAAAATAATTATTAACACTCTGGTTAACATCAGAGAATTGAACAGAATTATATCTGCACCAGCTCAGTATAATTCAGTTAGAGTAGATGAAGTCCACGCGTTGCTAAAATGTTCTTGCACCCCCAGTGAATTGAACCATAAATGTTATTAGAATAGACTTTGTTCTCCGGGCAGGTGTTGGGGAAGGGCCACATTAATATTTAATGAGCTCATTTCTCTCACATGTTTACTAAAGACATACTATAACCCTCTGTTTTGTAAAGCTGTTTATAATAAGAGACTAACTCTGACTCAATTTCATCAAAGGAATGTATTACCTAATATTACGTTAAAAATACAAACAGCCATAATAACATGACATAATTGCAATTTCATATACAAACTCCGTATTCTCAGATGAAGAAACCTTACTTCACTGAATCAAAACAAACACCTCTTATAGCAGAGTTGTGATTTCAAAGAGCCGCTGTCCACAATTCACTCATACAAAAGCACATGGTTTTGCAGAATGAACATGTTTTCTATCTAATCGGGCCGAGATAAGATGGTGTAGGTCTCTAACGTTAACTCTGTAGAACCGCCACCCCCCTCTTTCTCTCTTTTTGGGACTTTGCTCCTCATATGGACACATTAGAATTCTATCAGTGAGTGTGTGAATGGATCAGACGGGTATCAGAGAGGGCAGGATACACATTAACACAAACTGTGATAGAAGAGAAGGGCCAGGGACGTTAATCACTCCATTGCTGTCCAGAGCGTTACTGAACGAGCAGCAAACCTGTGGAGCTCTTGCTTCAAATGACTGGAGAACATCCTTCAGAATTGTTCTGGGTCTGTTTGCATGGACATTAAGAACCGAATTTTCATTGTGAGGCAATTTCATTGTTGACATTTTGGAATCTATGCACTGGATGTGATCTGAACAGTGAATGTGAGAAGAAACGTTTTCAGGATCATTTGTAAAATAGAGAGACGATTCAAAATGCAAGAAGAGGTGAAGGGCAAAGATCTCAGGAAAAGGGTGCCGTATCACATTCAGAGAGATGTACTGGATGAGCTCGGTGTTGACCAAGTTGCTGAAAAATCGGATTTCCAAATTTCAGCAAAAGAAAAACTCAGAGATGCTGTCAGGTGTGTGGCCTTTATTAGTTTTGCACATTTCCCCGTATGAAAACACTGTTTGAACGCTGTTTTTTTGTTATTATTATTATTTGTATTACAAAGAAAGAGCAAATAACACTAAATTAAATGTTAACTTTAATAGAAAAACTGAATTTCCTTGTAAAATATAGGCTTAGGCTGGTTTCAGTTGAACTTCATGAACTTAACATGAATTCCAATTTTGTGTCAAATCTGTCAAAGAAGTCTCTGGCTTTAATAAATGTAGCATTAATTATTAAGACAGTCATCTTGTACATCTCTGTGTTTCATATTTTCTTCTTTATCTTTGTTCATCAGGTGTACAGGGCCGAGGTTTAAGAGCTGTTTCCTATCATTTATTCCTCTTCTGTCTTGGCTGCCACGATACCCATTTCGAGAAAACGCTATTGGAGACCTAATATCAGGAATCAGTGTGGGAATCATGCACCTGCCACAAGGTCCAATACAAGCACATGAACACCTGAATTGCCAAAGCACATTTATTACTTAAGGCTAAACATAAACACAAACAAGCACGCACATGGAACAGGAGTGTGTTTTGTGTGTCTAGGTATGGCATATGCTTTGCTGGCTGCTGTCCCTCCTGTTTTTGGTCTATATTCCTCTTTCTACCCCATTCTCATCTACTTCATATTTGGAACATCCAAACACATTTCTGTGGGTAAGTACACACACACACACACACACCTCTCTTTACTTTCTATTTTTCCTAAATGCGTTCGTAAAATCATCTCATGAGCTATATATATATATATATATATATATATATATATAATGCATCTGGAATGAAATTAGGGTTAATCATTGATGACAAGATTTTTATTTTTCGTTATGGCCCAAGTTTAATGCTATTTGAATACTGAAATCAGTGCTTTAGAAGCCATACTTTGATTTGTGAAAGTTCTCCAATGAAATCCAGCAAGATATTTGGCCCCTACAGACATGCTGTAAGAACAGTCATATTTTCTGTCCACAGGTACATATGCAGTTATGAGTGTTATGATTGGCAGCGTGACGGAGCGTTTGGCTCCAGACTCCGATTTCATGATACCGGGCAATGACACCAACAGCACCATCCTGGACATTGTCGGCCGTGATTCAGAGAGGGTCAAGATCGCGGCCACTGTGACTTTCTTATCTGGCATTTTCCAGGTAGTCTCATTTGTAAGTGTAGGCTGTGTGTTTCTGAAGTTGTGTATGTGACTAAAGTGTGTGTGTTGTCTGTGTGTTTAGTTGCTCCTCGGCTTGGTTCGTTTTGGTTTCGTGGTGACGTATCTCTCAGAGCCGTTGGTGAGAGCTTATACAACAGCTGCCGCTATACACGTTATCGTCTCCCAGCTCAAATATTCCTTTGGCATCAGTCCACAGCGGTATAGTGGACCTTTGTCTCTTATATATGTGAGTATGAACACACAGTCCCAAACACTTAAGGACTGTCTATAACTGCTATAAAATAGCCCACACACAAGGACAAATAAACACACCTATGTGTAATTTGTGTTTAGTTCCCCCTAGTGGTTGGGGTTATGACTTGCACTCGGCAAGCTACAGATGATTTAATACAGTTTTCTCTGTTTATTTATTTTTCTTTTTCCAGACAGTCATAGAGGTTTGCGCATTGCTTGGACAGACTAATATTGGTACTCTGGTAGTTAGCATTGTAACCATCATAGGTCTGGTTATTGCAAAGGAACTTAGTGCCTTGGCGGCACGCAAAATCCCTGTTCCCATTCCCGTTGAGCTGATTACTGTGAGTTTCTTCATACACTGAAGCATACACATTTACTTAGCTTATTGTGGACATACATAGATTTGTTAATATTCAGATTTATTTAAAATGAAATGTAAATATATACACGATCAAAGATATCATCAGTTTCTCTTGCTCTTTCTGTTTAGAGGTAATATGTTGCTTCCTAAAGCTTTCATCTTTTGTATGTATAGATTATCATTGCTACTGTGGTGTCGTGGCAGATGGATTTGAAGACTGAATATGGTGTTGAAGTGGTTGGAGAAATCCCATCAGGGTTGGTCCAATATACAACTATGCAAAACTAATACAGTTATAAAAAAACAACATCATGGTACATCTAAAATACTCATCTGCATCTCTTGTTGACATTTTAGTCTGCAGGCTCCCGTGGCACCCGCTGTCTCACTGTTGGGTTCAATGGTTGGCGATGCTTTTGCCCTGGCTGTTGTTGGTTATGGTATTGCTATCTCACTGGGTAGAATTTTTGCACTCAAATATGCCTACAAAGTCGACAGTAACCAGGTAAGAGACAATAAATAAGTTAAGAGACATTAAAAACCATGGTTTCCTCAAAAATATTAAGCTGTGTAAATGCACCAGAATGATTTCTGCAGACTGGATTAATGCTAGTATGTAATATATTTAATAACAAATTACTTTCAACATAAGACAAACTGCGTAGTAAATCTGCACTTAAGTTTTAATGTTTGCAATATTTTCTTACAATTTTACTTATTACATTAAAGTCAAACATTTTTTACTAAAGGTCATTGAGTTTTGGGAAAACATTTTTGTTTTGAACATCTTCTGTTTTTCTCCTATTGTCTGTTCCCTGGATCAGGAGCTCATAGCACTGGGTCTGTCTAACTCAGTTGGAGGCTTATTCAATTGTTTTGCTATCAGCTGCTCTATGTCTCGCACCATGGTGCAGGTCAGCACAGGGGGGAAGTCACAGGTGAGGACTTCAGCAAACTGCAACCCGATATACATAACTTAATTTTCCACCATTCTTTCACTAGTTAGATCTGGAGAGATGGATTGTGAGTTTTTAGAGGAAAGTTCAAACTGAAACGTGTCTCTGTCATTCTCTCAGGTAGCAGGAGCGATTTCTGCTCTGGTAATTCTGGTGATCTTGTTAAAGATTGGTGAGCTATTTGAGGAGCTGCCAAAGGTTAGTAACTTAAATCAGCCCTGGTGTACGCCTGCCATTAATTGTTCACCCAGAAGTGAAACTGTTGTGATTATTTACTCACTCTCATGTCATTGCAAACCTGTATAAGGTTCTTTCTTATGTTAAACATAAAAAAGAGATTTTGTTGGTCCCTATCGACTTCTATTGTAGGGAAAGAAAGACATAAAATACATAAAGTCAATTACCGTTAGATCATGTCTCCATGCCAGATAATTAAGATCCAGCGCAGGACGCTGAAAATATCAGTTTTGTCTAATAACAGAACAACTAGTGAGCTAAATAGTCTAATATCCATTGTATCTCTTATTCATGAATACAAACAGCCCTTGAAACCGCACAGTCATGAGACTAAAGAACAGTGAAAAATAATATAAAAAAACAATAATATATTATGATATAATGCAAAATACTAATATAATAGATACATAAAAGAAAGAAAGTATGACATGACACAAATGTATGGTTGCTCTTTTGAAGCAAAACACACATAGGCTGCATTTGAGAATCATCAGACCCTTCACCAGCATTCTTCAAAATATCTTCTTTTATGTTCAACATAACAAAGAAACTTGTATGGGTTTGGAATGATATGAGTAAATGTTAATAAATTTTGGTGAGCTTTCCCTTTTATTCACGAGTATGATAATGTGTCCATTTCTAGAATATATATAGACATGTTGTTTATGTGTGTGCTGCTTTTCTTTAGGCTGTGCTGGCTGCTATAATCTATGTAAACCTGCATGGCATGATGAAGCAGTTCGGAGACATCTGCTCTCTCTGGAGGACCAACAAAGTGGATATGGTGAGAGAGAACGAAAAGGAGGGGGATTCATGAGAAAGCAAAGCTTATGCAACACATTAAAAATAGACCCATACATAAACAGGGGAGTGAATAGAGAGACACAGAAAAAAGGTAAAACGGAAGGATCTGAATACTCAGTTGAGCTGTTATTCACTCTGTTGTCTGTGTGTTTAGGTGGTGTGGGTGATGACAATGATCTTGACGGTGTTGTTTAATCCAGATATGGGACTTGCTGCATCTATTGCCTTCTCCATCCTCACTGTCGTCTTCAGAACTCAGCTGTGAGTGACAGAATGACAATGAGAGTATAAAACTGGTTCTGTATGCAGTCTCCTGTTTTACGCTGCTGAAGAATGTCAGATCTGAGCTCCCCTAGACTGGCCATATGTACAACTGGCTTAGCGGCTGAATTTCCTGTTCTTGACAGCATCATAAACAGTTTGCATAAGAATTCACCATCTGTCCCTCCGAGTGCTGACTCCTTTCTTCTTCTCTACCTGTTTTTTTATCTCTTTACAACAGACCCAAATACTCTATTCTTGGCCAGGTTCCCGGTACTGACATCTACAAACCAGTAGAGGACTACAATCAGGTGACCATGACCACCATTATAGCAGTTTATGCAACTATGTTCACTTTACTCAACTGATACTTTAGTTTTGTTGGTCTAGTTATATTTTGCACATAACAGAGATGTTACACAACTGACCAATTCAAATGAGTAAGTTGGACTGAAAGGCATAAATCATTTTTTAATTTCTCTTGAAACAGCCTGTCTTTTATGGGTAAAAGCCTGAATTACAGCATTCTTCCAGAAACACCTTCATGCTAATTTTTCTTAGATAATCTAAAGAATCAGTGTCAAATGCCTTTGCAAGGGCAGGACTTGTTTTTTTTATAATTTTTCTGTATAATTTTTCTTACTTCACAGGTGAAGGAGATTCCGGGTATAATGATTTTCCGTTCATCTGCAACATTATACTTTGCCAATGCTGAAATGTACATTGAAGCACTCTATGAGAAGGTAAACGCACAAATGCTTCCAGACATATTCAATCAAACGCATTACATAAAGATCAACTACAAGACACGACTCACAACAGGCAATTACCCCAAACATAGCTCTAACACAAACATTCACTGTGTGATTAGCCCAAACAAGCTACATACAACACATGCACAGGTCAGGACATTCATGCAGTAAAAATAAATGTTTGTGTGCAGACCGGGGTAGACGTGGCAAAACTTCTCTCACACAAGAAGAAACTGGAAGCAAAGAGACTGAGAAAAGAAAAGAAAGCTGCAAAGAAAGCAAAGAAAGAGGCCAAGAAAAGAGCTAAAGAAGCTGTTAAAGCTGCTAAGGTTTGCTTTTGAACACTGTGCGTATGCATGGACACAAGTGAGAAAATAAGTGTTTGTGTATTCTGAGTAAGCGGTCTCTGCGTTTCACCAGGTTGAGGAAGCACAGTTTTCCGACACAGATGAAAGTGGGGAAGAAGCAGAGGCAAACGGGGATGTGCATAAGCTGTCAGTCAAAAATCCAAAGGATGTGGCCGCTGTGGAGGTGGGGCCTGACACTGACACCCCACTCCCGCGGGCAATCATTCTTGACCTGAGCCCTGTCAACTTCCTGGATACAGTTGGCGTGAAGACTCTTCGCAATGTGAGACACAATCTGTACACATTAGTGACTTATTAAACATGCGGCATGTTATAACCCTGTTAAAACCCTTTGTTTAATGGCAGATCTATAAAGATTACGGAGAAGCTGGTGTACAGGTGTACTTATGTGGCTGCCAGAGTAAGTGACCAGTAAAAACCAGTAGTGTTTTTGAAGTAATTCTAGTATAGAAGCACCATTTCCTAAATAATCTCTCTATTAATAGTTATTTCTTTGTGTAAAAATATTTTAATGATCTAAAGAAACTTTTTTCAGTATAAAGAATGTAGTGGAAAGGTTAATTGGAGGTTAAAAGTTCTTAATGGAACCATCAATCGTCTAGATGACATCTAGATTTCTGTTTGAGAGCGTTGTCAAGGCGGACCGGTTTGTCATCATTATTTGTTCTCTTTCCTTTAGGAGGTGTCGTAGAGAGCATGGAAAAGGGGGATTTCTTCAACGAGAAAGTAACTAAATCGATTCTCTTCTCATCGGTACACGACGCCGTTCTTTACTGCATACAAGGAAACAGTGAAGAGGTACGGTACATTCTTATCTCATACACATATGCACACGTTCCTAATCTTAATTAAACATGCGTTGAGTGTTGGTTGTCCAGACAATTTATTTGAAACAAACACGAATACAACATGAACACAAAACAAGCATGAATAAACATAATTTCTTGCATTTCTACATTTGCAGGTTATACAGGGAACACATTTGTAACACCAAACATGATATGGAACACAGAACTGGATTGTTATTTATTGTGTATTTCATCATGAGGAAGAATACGCTAATGAGGTGCTTTTAATGAATCATTTAGTTTTTTTGTTTGTTTGTTTCTTTGGTTAAGTAATAAACAGATACTAGAGATTTCTGAATATCTGAAAACGGATCTGCCATGGAATGTTGTTGTGTGAGACGAGTAAACTTAAAAAATCTTATTGTCCCCTTATCTGTGATGCATCTAAGAAACAGGTTATTCCAGGTTGTGACACTTTAGAGTCCCGGATATATAATGATTATTACACATGAATGTGGTCTTATAATAATCAGACTCCTGGAAAGTTCCCCTTTTTGGCAATATGCAATACTGTTCAAAAGTTTGGGTCAGTATTTCTTTTTTTTTTTTTTTTTTTTTTTACACTTTTCTTTCAGTAAAGACACTTTTCTTAAATGTTACAAAAGATTTCTGCCAAATGTTGTTTTGAAATTTATATTTAAAAATATGTATAGATTTCTACAGTTCTGCAAACTGCTCAACATTTTTCCACATTAATAAAGTTTTAATAATGTTTAATTATGTTTTTTAACATCAAATGAGAATATTAGAGCAGTGGCTCCCAACCAAGTTCTCGGAGGCCCTTCAGCACTGCACATTATGCATCTCTCCTTTGTCTGACACACCTATTTCAGGTCTTAAGAGTCTTAATGGGTTGTTCTGATACAGGTGTGTTTCATTAGGGACACATGCAAAACATGGGCTAAACCCATAAACCCTCATTCAGTTCACTTAAAGGAGAGAATGAAAATGAGTGAGTGAATTTTGGACACTGAGCGTGCCGGAAGGACTGCTGCTTTTTCATTGATTGCTTGCTGCTTCATAATCATTTGAAAAGGGGAGCTCCGATGATAAAATGAAAGGGTTTATCTTGAATTCTGTCACAGAAATGATGCATGAACTATAGTTAAATGATTTAATAATCAAATTTGTAACAATGTCATTTTGTGCTGAATTATGCCGTGGACGAGGAATGGATGTAGGATTCAGCTGTGGGCGCCATATCTTTTGGCAAAACGCAGGAATTAATTCGGCGCACAACACTCACACTGCATCATGGAGCCTTTGAGTGTACATCGGTTGTACACTCATTTTTGTGGTGCATTGTGAGATTGAATGAGTGCACTCAACAACGTCCACTATGGTTTCGGACACCACAAATGGCTGTCCCTTTAAATAATGCCCTATTTGAGTGTTGGGGAGCCACCGGGAACGTGGTTGGGAACCCTTGTTTTAGAGTGACATCTGAAGGACATGAAGACAATGAGAATTCAGCTTTGCATCACATGAATAAATAAATTGGAATTAATTTTGGGGAAAATGGAAACAGTTATTTTAAAATGTAAAATACTACTGGTATCACTGTATTTTTTTATCCAAAATTGCATTTGGCAAACATAAGAGGGTTCTTTCAAAAACATAAAAAAAATCTGTGACCCCAAACTTTTGAATAGTAGTTTATCAAAAATTAATTTATGTATTTTACTATGTATGTTATGTTATGTATGCTGTTTGTTGATGATATATGCTTGTTTATTTAGAATCATTCTTACTTAAACATTTTCTTATTCTTGTGGTGGAATTGGTAGTAAATTACCTGTTATGTTAGACAACTGATTATTGGTGAAAAAATGTGACTTCATGTAAATGGTAACAAGTTTCAGAGAAACTGGTCATTCAAGCATATCCTAACAGAAGAAGCTAATCCAGAACCTGTCCAACTCCTTTACCAGCGCATTGTTTCAGAACAGATAATACCTATCCTGTGACAAAAGCACAAGCGGTGAGCAAATGACTGACTGCGTGCACAAAAGGTGAATAAATAATATGTTAAAGATATTTCATCTCCTGTGTATTACACAAAGGTTAGACACTTGCTCAAGTAATGCAATAGAACAGCATTAGTCTCATGCTTTGTTCTTAGTATTATTGAAAGACAGTTGACATATTAAGATGAATGAGTTGAATCAATCTCATTCAGCTGTTACGAATGTGAAAGAACCGCGAGAGAGAGAGAGAGAGAGAGAGAGAGAGAGAGAGAGAGAGAGAGAGAGAGAGAGAGAGTGTGTGTGTGTGTGTGTGTGTGTGTGTGTGTGTGTGTGTGTGTGTTGGCGGTTTCTCACACAGCTCCTCTTTCATTCTTTCTCCACCCATCGGGCGGCCGCTCAGCATCTGTGTGTGAGCGGATCAGAGTTGAGCCCATTGCGGGAAACAGCAGTAGGCTGAGCGACCGGCTCCAGCACCGGATCACTGACTGCACTATTTGACTTGATTTCTGTCTCCAGGATTCAGTCTGTAGCAGGTCCAGGTAGGCGGTTGGTTTTATTTGTTACTGTGTAATATGTAGTGAATATGATTTTGCGTGTATTGGGGAGTCACCTACGCGAAGCACTCTTTAATAGACATGATCTATGCCAGACACGCGCGCCGAGTCGCGGGAATTCACGTTCTGTAAAGAGCTGCGTGTTTACGTGTTAGGGATAGAAACACGGATTTGTTTTAGATAACTAAATAGTTTTCAGAGCTTTGAGGTACGGCCGTTTTATCTTTGGTGTGCGTACAAATAATGTACAAAGCTAGAAAGAATTGGCCACTTAAAAAGTAGATAACGGTCATATAGAGGACAATCGGGTTGATGACATTTTTTAGGGATACTGACACTTGTCAGCTAAAAACATGCAGAACATTTTGGAGAACAAGTTAGACATAAATATGAAAAAAATATAAAAAAGACAATTCTCGTTTCATAAATAATAGGCTAATCATTCTTAAATGTCATCACTGTTGACTTTTATTTTGGATTTAGTAGTTAGACGAACAGACCGTGGAATGTAAAACAATGGCAATTTAGATGGCAAAACGACGTTGTGTGCGTTTTATTATTTATTAGTCTTTTTAATTATTATTATTAATAAAGTATTAAGAATGAAAATGCATTTATTGCTATAGTGTAGTCATTTTAGGTACCGTTAATCAATTCTGTATATTGGTTATGCAAACATAATACTCTGCGTCTGTCGTAAAAACAAACAAGGCTATTGGTCGAGAACCAGCCCGTGTTATATCTGTGTAATGCATGAAAACAAACGCGTGTCCTGTCATTCAGCGTTTCTCTGAGTTGAGAGAATGGGTCGGTTAACCGCGGCTCTGACAGTCTAAATAAATCGGTCTGTGCTGGCCTCGATTCTCTATCGACCCAAATAAATAGATTGGGCTGAAATTAACTGGCAGGTCTACGCATTTCAAGCTTCTCTCGCGCCTTGTCACGCTGTCATTCACTGACAGTCCTGCTGTGCACGCGCTATTTTTGCGTCCGTCCACAGGAAACCGTTCAATGCGATGACAATAGACTCTCTTTGAATCGTCGGTCCATTTGAAAGCGCGCGCGTGCTTGTGTAAACGCCGCTGAGGGGTCGGGACAGTCCGTGTTATCGCTCCGGTGCTCCTGACGCAAGCGACCGTCATTGAAAACATTCTGCCGGTCGTTGCACGGTGCGCCGCACCAGATGAATGAAATTCCCGGGATGCATATGCTAGCCACCTGCCTGTTAGTCGTTGCTGTTTCGTACTGGTACAGCAGCGAGCTTCTGACGGCGCTCCGTGTGTTTATTTCAGACTCAGCCCTCGGTGGGGACATGCCGGAACCCGAGGGGAATCGTCGGTCGCCGCAAGGTGTCCCTTACACCGATCTGCCGCACATCGTCAACGTCGACGGACTGCACTTGTTCTGCCGTTACTGGGAGCCCGACAGTCCTCCGAAGTAAGTGCGATACGTGTATATGCAAAACAGATACAGATTAGGTCAGGCCTCTTGGGATAAAAAGGAAGATCCTCCCGTTGCAGCCTCCGGCAGAGCAGGACGACAGACTGATAAGCGTTTGCGGATGTTTCCTTACGGAGCTTATTTTTAGCCCACTTTCAAAAGCCTGCCCTTTACTTTCCAGCACCTCACCGGTTACTTCAAAACGCGACACGTATTCAAAACTGCTAACAGGCTTCAGCAGTAAAGGTTCATCATGCAGTACACGTTAAGTGTGGCTTGATCTGCGGTTTTCCGCTTGGTTCTCTTTTATCACTTTTGCAAACTGCCGGTCCATCACATGATGTCTAATCTGGTGAGCGAGGAAACAGACGAGGGAAGTTTACAGTCAAGTCCTGTATTTAAAGGCGCAGTTAGCAACATGTACATGCACTGCTAAATAAAATAGTTCACGCATAAACCAAAGAATTAAGTGTTTTAATGTTTCTTTACAAATAAAAAAATATATATAATAATTAAAACACTGTTGAAAATACATCTTTATCTATGTTGTCATATTATTAAGAGTGAGGAATATTTCTAAATTAAATTTCGTAAACAATAATCTTGACAAACACTAAAAAACACTGTTAACTTGTCTTGTAATTGGATAGATGAAATGATAGATGAAGCGAATTCAATGAAGGATTTGTACTGATAACTGTAATATCTGAAATCGCTTCACTGCCATTCACAACTTCTCTCCTGTGGCCTCATGGGATAGCAAAGTGTCCATCTTGGTATATTTTCAGAAAGTAGTAGATCTACTTTTTTTCCAAGAATAATTGTGACATACATACTCTATTAATATGTGCCTACTGTTTTTTGTCTTACTGTAGCGTATTTGGATGCACGCTTTTTGTTCATCACACTGGACAGGCTGTATACCACGGACACTGAAAAAATGAACAATAGTTTGGAGAGATAACATTATATTGATGCAAAAACATGCAAAATGAAGACTCCAGACACAGCAGTCTTCTAGAAAAGCTGCTTTATTTCACACAGAGCCGTTCAGCTCATCACGGGTGTCACCCTGTTGACATCACATGCCGTGCAAATGAATTTATTAATAATAATAGGTTCACTTTACAGAGAATTTATATCTTACGGGCAGTGCCTGCTTTCGCTCACAGTGTTTTTAAGGAATATAAATCCAGTTTCTTACCAACACTATCTTGTTGAATGACTATATCATTCTGAATTACTCATCTGGTTGAAGTGAATAAGAAAGGGGCCCGCTGATTTTCTCTGCTGAAGGGAATGTCCTGGCTTTCATGAGTCGGAAGCCCCTGCTCGTGGCCTCTTTATGACCACTTATAGACACACACACACACACACACACACACACTCTCACAGTACAGATCTGCCACATTTTTCTAGTGTCATCTGCTGTGGTTCTACTGAGTAATTATAAAAACAGGTCATATTTTTTGAGCATGTGGGTTAGTCAGATGCTTCGATATACGGAACTGCACACATTCAGGCAGTGTTTGTCTGGGTGTCACGATTATGTCAAACAGGTCAAACCCTCTATGCCTACAGTTACAGAGCTGTTGTTTTGCCATCGGCTATTCACCCTGAAGTGGCCATGGCGCGGCCCAGGGGAGCATGCTGTTACCATAGTTACCACCTCTTCCCCTCTCTCAGACTAATTTGATCTCTAATGCTTGTCGGTAATAGCGCATATGACAAGTGTGTGTGTGTGTGTGTGTGTGTATCTGTGCATGTTCATTGGCATATATAATAACAGTAAACCAATAAACCACAAAACCTTGTGATCGTCAGTGAGATATTACAAAACCACAAATATTTTGTTTTGGGATTTGGATGTAGCTTATCCCATGTGAATGAAAAAGGGAAGGATTCAGAGCAGCTAATGTGAAACTAATGCAGCCATCAGACATGTTTATATCAAACATCTGAAGGAATGCTACCAGGATCCCGTCCGCTGCACTCTCTCATTCTGTTTATGGTGAAATATTTAGCCTGGGTTTGATCACTTGAAGGTTCTGTGTCTGTTTACTAGCTGTTGAGAAACATCTCTGCTTAGAGTGCTAGGACATGGAAACTGCAGAATGCTTTGCATCACTCTACAATAAACTGACTCTATTATGTAACATTATGTATCATCTAAATAAGGCCAAAATTCGGCTTCCACCTTTTTGCACGCTTAGTGTAGACGTTTTATGTTTAATTCTAGGTTTTAAAACTTTTTGACACCAAACGCCGCAAACACGCTTCTTTTCCTGTACATAAAGTACAAAGGTGTCCATATATTTTATACATAAAAATGGCTAAAATGAAAACTTTTTCTAAAACTGCCCAGTCGTGCAGATTTGCTATTTACAGTATTAGGAAGATCGAGCCCTTTCTTTCAGAACATGCCTCAGAGCTCCTTGTTCAAGGTCTTGTTTTGTCTAGACTTGGACTCTTTCAAACTATTCATTAAACCAGCTGTATCCTTAGCCATCTTCAAGAAACAGCTAAAACACATCTCTTGCATCTTTTTTTTGACCCTCTAACTCTATAATAATACTATTTTATTTATTTTATCTTTTGATACAGACACTTGACCCTCTATCAGTTTTATTTTTATTTTGTAACTGCTTCTGAAAACTGAAAAAACAAGCTTTTTAAATGTTCTATCTGCTTGTTTCTTAAAAATAGTTTTCTTTTTTGTATATTTCATTAATATCTTGAACATGCTATCATTGACAGCCCTAAATGTAAATTTTCTTCTCACAATGGTTGTGGACCTCCTAGCACTCGCTGTCACACGTGTGACGTCTACACCAAACCAACCTTTGAGAGCAAACACGAACGTAGTAAGGTTGACTGTTGGAAGTTGAACTTCTACTTAAAAGAACTGGTATGACAGACGTGAGCAGCTGAAGTGGCTGAAGTGTTTACACTTCACTTTGAGTTTACCACTTCGCTGCTTGGTTTAACATTTAACAGAACTACCCTGATTTCAGCCCAGACATCATCTCTCGGTGTCCCCGTACAGTCGCTAACACGCACATGTCCAGTGCTGATGCCACCAGACGCAGCCAGAGAAACAGGAAGTGGGTGAAAGTTGAAAAGACCACAGTAGCCCATTGTATGACCCCAGTAATGATTGACAGATCGCTCAATAGATAAGCTGGGCATTGAACTAATGTAAAGGGGAATTGAAACACACTCATATATGGCCCAACAAATTGGGTCACGCCGATCAGTGTGGTCCATCCTCGTCTGTCTAATGGCATTTGGAGAAGAACTCCTTTACCAAACATGGATATTTATACAGCTGTTAGAGCAGTGCCAAATTACACAAACCAATTCGGTCCTCACAAGTATAGCCAAAACTGTACAGGCGCACTGATTTCAGTATCTGTTTATCTCTGCTCTTCCCCTGATGTTGTTACTTTGTAGTTTAACTACTTTAGATCTATTTTGGAATTCCAAAGACGTGCACACACACACACACACACACACACACACACACACTCGAGCAAACACACACAGTAGTCTCTCTGTCTGCCTCGCAAACTCCATTCCCAGGGTTCAAGGACAAAAGCGTTTTGATCTAAGGATGATCATAATCACAAACACTTGCATTTTTATCTTACACCAAATTTCCAGCTTGTACTGAGTTTCCATTGAGACTGAGAGGCTTTATTTTTAGTAAATAAATTTCTGAGTACGACAGAGGAAAGGATAGAAAGAATAGCAGATAGCAAGATGCCCACTCTTAGTCCTCTGAGACCATGTGAGTCCATTATACACTTACAAAGACTCTTTTTGTTAGTGATTAGAGGCTGCATTGAGGTCATAGCAAATCTACACAAGTTCGGACCTAATAAAGCTATTTCCATTTTCTCTCTTGCTCAATCTCTCTCTCCTTCGTCTCTTTCAGCCTTATTTTTTCTGGGTTTTAGTGTGTATGCTGCTAATAAGCATATCTTGTTATTCCGGTGGGAGACTGTTAGTAGGATGTGTCTGTATTTCTCATGTGTTGGGAAACCGAGAAATGGTTCTGAATAACACCGGTATAAATATACCAAACTGAATAACTTTCGCTTCTGTTAACGATTATCGGACGTGCAGTTTCCAACGAGTTCTGAAAACCTTTTGACCAAGTTTCCTGCACTAGCGTTCATGAGAAATCACGTCCCCTATTAGGAGTTCATTCAACTACATTGGAACTTTTAATGAACACTTTCCTTAGTGGCTGATTGCAACTCCTATCACATCACATTATGTGTTATTTAAACTAGATTACAACAATTATATGTGTCATAACATACAGATATCTGATTAGCATATTACCTTTAGGTACAAAAGAAATAAGATTCGATTCTTGCTATTAACAAACCTCTAACTACGACTTTTGCCTCAATAAACAACTAATTTGCTTATTAATGGTTAGTAAGGTAGTTGTTCAATTTAAGTGCTGGATATTAGAGTTGTTCAGAATATGTGCATTATAAGTATTAATAAACAGCCAATATGTTAATAACAGGCATGCTAATTAGCAACTAGTGAGAACTACTGTAGGTATTACCAGAATAAGTCTAATAAGTTCTGTTATAGATATTCAAGGAAACCTGAGCTAGGCGACACAACCAAAAATATATTGTATATATGTATATATAAAGACACACACATGTATTATATTATATACTATATATGTAAAAATATTTACATTTATTTTCTTAAATATATGCATGCATGTATTTGTATTTATATGTGCATAATAAATATACACAGTATACACACATAACTTATGTACACAAAAACGTTCATTTTGAAGATTACTAGCAATTAATCGTTGCCCAGCGCTAGTAAATACACTTTTTAGAGCAAATAAAATAATTGTTAATGACACCATTAAGGATAGACATGTTAAAAGGAATCAGAACCAGCTTTCTAAAATTCTTTTGAATTGTCTTCCCAAATCAATAATGTGTGTTTTCTTCCATCAGGGCGCTGGTGTTTGTTGCCCATGGAGCAGGAGAGCACTGTGGGGGATATGCTGACATTGCTCACAGCCTGACCCAGCATGGCATTCTGGTGTTCGCCCACGATCACGGTGAGTGGCAGACTCCTAATCAAACGGCTAAAATCCCCAACACGCAGATTTGTTGGTTAGCAACAGTGCAGCAGTGTTTTGGGTGGTGTAGGAGGGCGTGCTCTTTATGAGGCTGTGAGAGTGTGGGGTGAAAAATCTATTTTACGCCCACATTTGATTCCTTGTAATCCATCCAACCAGTTTTCCTGTCATTTACAGCAGATGTTGTGGGCATGGACATCCTGGGTTTAGAGTGGGGGATGGAGTTGAGAAATGACAGAAATGACACGAAACAAGTAGAGAATACAGAAAATGGCAGGTGCTATGTGTACAGAATGTTAAAGCCGTTTTGTGGCAGTGCCATGGTAACTAATGATTCACAGAGAGACAGCAAGCCACCTTGTGATGAGCAGTTGGGGTTGTGTGAGTGTGTGATTGGACTGTCTGGTGTCTCGGTGTGAGTAATTGGTTCTATTGAAATACAACAAACAGAAACCATTACAGTCAGTCTCTCTCTGTTTCTTACACTCTTTCTGCGTCTCTCCTTCTCTAACATGCAGTCTCACGTCTCAGTATGTCTGTATACCACATGCTTTTTTTTATTTCTATTCTATTCTATTCTATTCTATTCTATTCTTTTCTATATTATTGTTGGATTGTTAATATTATGTTAATTTACTTGACTAAATGTCATGTCAGTTATATGCCAAAATTTCCTGAGCTCTTCTTTGTAAGCTGTCAGAATTTTGCTGTGAGTGACAGCTCTCTTTTATTTCCTGTTTCAAAGGAAAGCTGATACACAAAGACACGGGCAAATGGAAACACGTTACATTCTTAATTCTCTTTCTCTTACCGTCTCAGTTGGTCATGGCCAGAGTGAAGGTGAGAGAATGGATATCAAAAACTTCCAGATTTACGTCAGAGACGTCCTCCAGCACATTGACATTATGAAAGGCCGGTACCCCAAGCTGCCAGTCTTCATCATTGGACACTCAATGGTAGGACATAGTTTTTCCATAAGCCAGGTCACATCTTCTCTACAGACCTTTCTGTTCTTTGTGTTCACACCTAGAACAATAACTGTAATGGAACTACATTAGTGTCCACATCAATGATAATGTTCTGTTTATTAAAAGCACATGCTGCAGTTTTCTAATTTGGTTTCAATGCTTTTATTTTTCATTTGATTGAAAAGTCATTTTGAAAGTTATGGTGTGGGCTTCACTATTCTCATAGAATTAAAATGATCTTTAAAACGTTATAGTATTTTTATTGTTAGAGACACAAGCTAATTGTAAAAGCTGGAAAATATATATATATATATATATATATATATATATATATATATATATATATATATATATATATATATATATTAATAGAGAAAGATAATTTCCCTAGCCAGCATGAACCTTTTGCATAGTTAGGCATGTTATCAACATTTTGTGGCATCTTTTTTTACATATTGATTTGTATTGTATTGTATTCATGCTTTCATGCCGCACCAGTTTTTGCAGCCACCAAAAAATGTGCAAATTCATATTTACATGTTTCCTACATTTATATTCAGATCCAAGATGTAAATATTTTTGAGGGGAAATTTCTATGCTAACATTTAACTCACTGTTTAAAAACAATTTAAAGCCAAGTACAACTGTTGAAAAAAATAAAGTAAACTATTTTGAACTGTCTGTGACTCATGGGGTGGAGGCCACAGGAAGAGCTTTTGATTTTGCTTTGTTGCATTTCCCATGTTCAGTATGTGTTAAACCCAAACTGTGCATGACTGATCGTGAACAAAAAATCCAGCTGGAAGCTCTTTACCTCTGTTTTTGCTCAACAGTTCCTATTAATAAAACAGACCAGCTGCATACTCAAGAAGCTTCATGAGCCCTATACAGACTAGAAATATTTCTAGATGTATGTATATACACTGTATTACTGTGGAACATCACCATCACAAAATCCTGGGACACTTATATAGTATAAATATCTCTCTGCATGAGTGTCCTGTTAAAGAAGTCCTTTGTCTAAAGTTGTACCCAAAATGCACCTCTCTCCTCTTTTTTTCAGTGCAGATTTGAACTCTAAATAGTACATTGTGTTTGTGCTTTTTCCTCAACTTTAATTTAGTTTTTCCCCTCATTTACTCTCTAATCTAGTATCTTATGTAATAGACTGTTTGGTCCTTATGTAATCACAGTGTTTGATAATAAATATGGAAAATTAAATGATTTTAAACATGCTTCCTGAAAAGAAATGAGCAATTATCTTTTTACCTTGGGACTATGTGTCCTTGTACTTTTCACTTCCTGAGACCTGAGGAACTGAAGCTACTGGCTGAATAAACATTTGCTTTCCTAGCACATGTTTACAGATGAAAATGATCAATGTCGTATAATAACGTGTGTGTGTGTGTGTGTGTGTGTGTAAGGGAAAGGCACGTACAGATGCAAGCTGTGAGTGTAATTATCCCTGTGTTGGGTGCTCGTTTGAAACTTTACTCCCAGTTACTCCCAAGGATGCAAATATTCCAAATTAAAAAGCAATTACCTTATATAATCAAATCAAAGCAGACCACCTATTTTCTTGATTAAGCTTTTAGTGTTAGTGTGCATCTGCAGTGTGTCTAAAGTGAGTGTGTGTTTGGTTTTGTACGTCTAGACTAAAAGTGTTTGTGTGTGAGTGTGTAACTTAAAAAAGACCCATTATTGGAGTGTCTTAGAAATGTGGTGGGAACTGTTCTTTAATCTCTCCACCTCTTTTGAATCCCGGCCTCTACTCATGAATATTCATAGATAGGATCATAATAGAAACAAGATGAAGAAAGCAGAGGAACAGAGCATCCGAAAATTACAAATTAGAGGCTTCTCATTCAGATTTACCCATGTGAGGACAGAAAACATGTTTATTGTTGAATTAAGAGTTTTTCTTTCAGTGTATAACCAACAGAAAATTATAACACAGGGTTTTTTCAATTTTCTGATACCAAGGACCTTGAAATAAGGTGTGAAATTATAAATTATAAGCATGAAATTATAAAACAACAAAATGAAATAAAATAATCACTGTTAAGCTAATAATCTGTGATTTGTTTTTACAAAGCGGAATTAAAAAACATGTCTGAAAATATATCTGTGGATCCCTTTTGTTATAAGAAAATAAGCAGTAGCCTAACTGAAATGTTAAATGTTTATAAACTGTGGAATATACACATGCGAGGCATCACTAAGTACAACTAACTATATTTTGCTGTTTACAATAACATAACTGTGTCTGTTTGTTTTACTACAGGGAGGTGCCATTTCCATTCTGACCACTTGTGAGAGACCACAGGATTTTGCAGGTGTGGTTCTCATAGGCCCCTTGGTTCAACTGAGCCCTGAATCTGCTACACCCTTCAAGGTAAAAAGTGACAGTCAGTTCGTCTTTCTGCCCAACTGTTTACATTTAATATCTGCCTGCACTGAAACATGGGGCTGTAAATTAGATCTACTGCCCCCTGTAGTTAGACCGTTAAATGCAATAATGTGACAATAGCTTTTAAATGTCAGCTGTCAAATAACAGCAGTGGAGTTCTCAGCAGTGTAGCAGTCATTTCTCTATTCAGTAAATCTCTGCCTCTTCATCACCTAACAATCACCTACAATTACATTTAACATAAAATATCCAAATAGCATTTGTAAGGAAGTATTTTGAGTATCTTGTTTAATCTTAAACACATTTTTTTTTTGTAAAGTATTTAGCTTTTTAAAAATAATACATAATGCTTTTTTGCAGTATTTTTCTAAAACAATAACATTTTATACATTTATAGATACATTTTTAGTGTGGATTAAAAGAATAGTTCAACCAAACATTTTAATTCTGTCATCATTTACTCACCTTTGAGTAGCTCCAAATCTGTACGAATTTCTTTGTTCTGCCAAAGACAAAGGAAGATATTTTAAAGAAAGTTTGTAATCAAGCTTTTTTGGGTCACCACTGACTTCCATAGTATATTTATTTCTCATTTTTGGGTGAACTATTCCTTAAACTCACGGGCAACTGTCTGTTTATTTAATATGTGAATATTAGAATTTTTGTTATTTGTTTAATTTGTAGATTTGAGAATGTTTCTAAAAATAAGTTTTTAAATTATGTAAATTCGTTCATTCATTAGTTGGTGTGACAGAAATGTTCAGTTCTCTTTGGTATAGTGTCAGTGTTTTTTTTATTGTGTCTTTGCAGGTTTTCATGGCTAAAATTCTAAACCGCTTGACTCCCAAACTCTCTCTCGGGTCGATCGAGTCAAAATGGGTCTCACGGGATCCCAAACAGGTACAGGAATCTATGTCAAAGGTTTTCTGTAAAAGTAGGGCAATGTATATGTGCTTAAATTTCACACTGACAGTCAGTGTTTGAATAGGGCTATGTAGACAATCTGGCAACGTTGTTTACAATGTTTGCTTTTGAAACAGTATTTACACAGTAAACCTACTCTTTCAGACTGAAGCATATATGTAGTGATAACATATGCATGTCATTTTCTTCATAGCTTGGCCCTGGAATACTGTTACGTTCACAGAAACAGCTGTTTCCATTTATTCAGCCATAATACACAACATAATTATCAGTCAAATGGATTTCATTGTAATTTGTTAGGTTTATTTTACACTGTAGTCTTAAGCAAAGAGTTGTTATATTAGGATCATGCTTGTAATCCTACATAATCTCCATTTTCTCCGTTAGGTGGAGGCATATGAGACAGATGAGCTAAATTATCGCGGAGGGCTGCGTATCTCATTCGGAATGCAGATGATGGAAGCAGCAGCTCGTATTGAGAGAGAATTACCAAACATCACTTGGCCCTTCTTCATTCTCCATGGCAACGCTGACAAGCTGTGTGACATCAGAGGCGCTCATTTAATGTATAATGAGGCCAAGAGCACTGATAAAAAGTTAAAGGTAAATCAACCGTGCATGAACATGGGCCGAAAAATGCAAGCAAAAATTGTTAAAACATTTTTCAAAATATCTTCTTTTGTGTTCTGCAAAAGAAAGAGAATCACACAGGTTTGGTAAATGATCACAGAATCTATATTTTGGAGTGCAACATGGTTGCCAGAAAGATGTTTTGTATATCACGGGATAACCCGATCCAGATGCACATTCGTGCAGTGCTCTTGAATAAAAACACATATAGACCTCCACCCATGTTCATGAACTCTATGTAAATAAAATCCTCTCGTTTTTACCGTAAAAAGCTGTGTTTTTTTACTGAATTATTTAAAAATTCAGTAAAAAATATAAACATATTTATGGAAAAAACTTTAGACCTTTTCTGTTGAATTAGAATGGCCATCCTGCTACTAAAATGTGTTTTGTACATTTAACATATTTTTACCTCCAGAATATAATATTTTACGTAGTAGAATGTGGATAATATATAGTAAGAAATACTATATAATATATACTAAATACTATTTGTACATTCTTTTACAGTTAAAATGATTTTGCACAGTTTATGCCTTCCTGACCCACGTGTGTCTATATGTTTTTGTGATTACAGGTATATGAAGAAGCCTTCCATGCCCTGCATCATGACTTACCTGAAACAATTGAGTCTGTCTTAGAGGAGGTGAGCACCTGGATCTTGGAGAGACTCCCCACCCCTCATGGGTCTTAGCTGTCACGTTTGCCTAAGGCCCGACCTCGACTGAATCTTTCATCAAGAGATGTTTGATTGCGCTACATGCCGACAAAACTACTCTCATTCTGATTAACCTAGGTGATAACATAGATATGTCTGGGTAGATGCCCTATTAGTGGCTGTTTTTATGTGCTGCTACACATAAGCCTTCCATCATATTCATAAGTCCGTATGTCTGCAACAGTAGTTATATGCATTTATGAATATCTAGATCTGCAATAAACTTCAGCGGACGGTTTTGCTAAACAAACAAAACAAAAAGACAAAGTTGACATTTAAAAGGTAATGTAATTTTAAACCTCTAATGTTGAGTTAATGCAAACACGAACCATTGGAAGTTTGTCCAGTTTCTTCGGGAATTGAAATTTTGGCGTTTTTTGTCTCCAGAGGCTGCTCAGCGTTGTGGCATCTTGAAACGTTACCGTTTTCTGAGGTGTCTACATGCTATGTGATGTCTACCTTTATATATCTATGGTTAACAAGAGGTCATTAGTAAATGACCTTTGACCTAGAGATCCAATTAAGCTTTAATATGGCCAGTAAGGGTTCTGTGGGAGTTTATATTCCCTGTTTAACTTCAAAAGCATCAGCACTGCGGGGCATGGCTTGTGTATTGCCATAGCGATCATCGTGAGGAAAATAATGCACCCGGTTGCCCTCAGTGCTGAGCTCTCTTTTGTGTTGCCACAGTAATAGAACACAGCTGCAATTTGAGCTTTGTGATGTCCACTGCTCAAAAGAGATGCAGTGCTGCCCCCGCTGGACAACAGCGGTACTGCACGCTGTGAGTGCAGTTACCAAGGCAACTCAACCTCATATTGCATATGGCTTGGCAGAAAAACAAACTGAACCTACAGAATGAGAATATGGTAATGCTTTGAGACACTCAGAGAGCAAAATGTCTGCTGGGCAAATGTAACATTGCACTCGATGAGATCAATTAGATGATCTCTACAGACACATCTATGCAGGAGATCCCACAGATTCCTATGTATTAACTATATATACCCACAATAAGGAGAATTGGAAAGATTTTTTTTTTTTGTCTGTTCTAAATTTCTTTTTGTGGTTTGACTGTTTCAAACACCTCAGACTGTTCCATTCCTTGGAGTAAGTGGGGAGGTCTGCAGCTGGATTTACTTCATATGAAACCTATTTGCTGATTCTTTCTTATGGGCTTTGGAATTGTAATATTGTATTTCTTTATTTTTACAAGCATTTCGTTACTTTGACTACTTTATTATTAATGAATATGTTACTGTTGAAATTCTAAAGTGTTCAGATTAGCTTTTGACCTCATTGTAGACCTCAGGGTGCACGTGGGGTTTGTAGCTCAAAAACAACACGAAATTGTAAAAGGTCAGTCGTTCACACCAGCTTAACATTTAACACGACTGTTTCGATTCAGACAAAGGGAGGTTTTGTTACAGAGATTCGTCTGTAATCCTCGAAGGTATTTTATCAATGAATGTAGATCGGTGAAGGTTTTACTGAATGTGTCATGTTTTTAATGGAAGCAACAAGCAAAAACTTTCTCTAGCTTATTTTTTTGACTGAATGATTTCGATCAGTTAGTAATAACACTGCTATCTGTGGTGTGGGCGGAAATGAAATGTCCTGCGCAAGTTTGTGAATAGTGTGCATGTTTGTTCAGAGATTATGTAGAGAGAAACTACCGTTTGGATGTTTGTTTCACATGTAAAGCATTTTATTAAGTATGTTGTCTCTCAATCATTTGAAATGGATCACTTGTACATTAAATGTATGTAACACTTCTTATAGGAATTTGTAGAATAACTATATCTTTATAAGTGATAATCCTCTGTGACTTTGACTGTTTCTGTAACTGTTATAAAATCTTCCGAAGGTGGAAGTACTAGGAGCACCGTGATTGGAGGAGAGGCTAATATTCTCAAGGACATTATCTTCACATTGGGCAATAATGCATGATTCATTTTGGATTAGAATTGTCCATCTGAGTTGCTTGCCTTTACTGCGGCATCTAAAATCCTCTCCTACAGTTGCACTGTCCTAGTAAACGGCACATTTAATATTAAAAGGGTTCAGAATTCTTGCATAAATACTGTAATATATTAAACAGAGAAATTAAAGCTATAATGTGATTTAAATAATTCTTGGTATGGCCTGTTAATAGTCTCTGAATTATAAAGTCTGTAAAATAAAACATTTGAAACGGTATGTAGTTTCTGTGATTTTTTTTATTCTTCATACCGATCCCAACAGTTAGCTTTGTTCCACTGTCTAAAGAAATTCCTTTTATCTGGTTGTTTTCATATTTAAGTTTATTTTTTTATGTTATTTGTTATGTTTATGTTATTGAGTTAGTGAGTGGTCAGTGAGTGATTTTGTGCCTTTAACTTCTCATGGATATTTACAGATGATCCCACCGCTGTGCCATGACTTGGGTCATATGGTCATGAGTTCTGATCAAGCAGCAAAAATCCCCTAGCATGTAAAAAAATCCCCTCCTATCCACTGCAGCAGAGATTTGTGGTTTAGTCTTGATATAATTGCCAGAATTAATAATGGAAAAATAGCTTATATAGTCTCCAGTGAAAATTCATTATAAGGATCTTTTTTAGTAACCAGATAGTGAAAACTAAATTACACTCTGATTTGTTCTAGAAAACGGTCCTCTGAAGTCACACATCTATTATTCCAGTGGGCATGTTTCCCTCGGTGCACTTCTGTCCCAGTTTCTCCAAGGCAACAGACTTGGGTTTTTAGTGTCAATCTTTCAACTGTCAGGAAGGCCTAAAAGTACCTGACACGTTCACTCAAGCTATATGTATAAAATACAGTGTGTATACATGCATGTATAATATATGTACAATAATTAAAAATAAATTAAATGCAAACAGTGAAAGTCCTTAATCTTTATTGGTACCGGAAAGCATGACGAATTTGACAAAATATTGAATAACTAATAACCATGCAAAATGTGTCTGTGAACTTTTTAGTTCTGCCCTAACATAATACTTTGTGGTCAAGGTTTGTTGTCAAGGTTTAAAACTTGTTGATTAAATGTTAATTCAATTTTTGGGGTGAGCTGTCCCTTTAAGGTGAGAGGAAATCCTCACGTCAAGATGATCTTTTTTTACCCGGCAGGGGGCGCAAGGGGGGTACCTCGAGGAAAATGACTGGAGGATTTAAAGGTAGGTTCTGTGTGGCCATGGCAACGGCTTTACCTGCGACCTGAATGAGGACCCGAGAATAGATCGACTGCTCTATATTTACTGACAGGGAACTCCTTCGCTTTTGGCGTGAATGTGTGAGCCCTTCTAGTAATCGACAGTGCTTTTGTGCAACTCAAATCAATTAATCAGTTTTTCTTTTTCATCACAATAGTTAATTATTTACGTTTGACGGTTGCATATAGAACGCATTTATAGAATTCATGGCTCTACAGGTCATATATGGAGAGTTCATGTAAAACATGCTCACCGTGGGGCCTTTTGTCATACTTAGTCCCTCACTTGTATTTTTCAGAAAATGTTTCCAAGTATTTTTTTTCAACGCCCAGCTCTGCCTGAGGTCAGAATTTGGCCCTGAACCCCCTACTACAGCCCCAGCGATAACTCGTCTTCACCCGCTTCCCAAATCTCGCACGCTCTCTTTAAATAGGCGGGGCTACTGTCTCATGCTGCTGATCGATTGGTCGATTTCGACGTCCATCAGGACTTGACGTTCTGGCTCGCTCTCGAACTCTGACCGCGCCCCCGAGGCTCAGCGGCTCGCGCGGCGGAGAAGGAGAGAGTGCGCGCCTCGTGAGGAGGCACCAACGGTCTGTTCTCACAGGGAAAAAAATAACCGAGAATATTGCAGCTCATACATGGCGAAATTTGTTTTACTCGACGTCCAGACACGTATCCATTCCGGACCGCGGCTCTGACAGCGACAGGCGGAGCGAATATCTGTAGCTCTCGGAGGTTGGAGTTTACCGAGGGTTTTCGTAGCAGTTTCGTGTTTGGAGGCGCCCGAGTGCCGGTGTCGTCGTCACAGTGGGTGCCGTTTCGTGCTTTCCGGTGACAGCTGACACTCGTCCCTGTTTCCGAAGACCAGAAGGCTTGTTCTGTCTCCTTCCTGACCGGTTCACCCGGCATCGTCCCTGTCAGCGCCGGGCCGCCTGCACGCTCACCCCGGCGCGGCCTCGCTCCTTCTCGAGCCCCGGCGACGACACGGCTACCTCCCCGGTAGAGTCCGCTACCCACACGCCAAAACACCTGCTGTGATTACGACCAACAAAACGGAATCCTAGGAGAGAAAAAAACTGAAAAGAGAGACGGGACCCGTGCGCTGGTGATATACGTTATACAGACGGAGCTGTCATACAACATATCAGCAGTTCTCTGAATTTACATAACGTTATATTAAGTTTATTCTTTCTCGGGACTGGCTTATTCTCTCGTGCATATCCGTTAATAAGGTATTAGAAAACAAAAGGTCGCTTATAGAAACTAAACACGCTTTGTGCAAAGGCAAGGCCTCGTCTGCTAACTCGGATAGCTGCATCGCTAACTCTCAGCCTGGGTTTAATCAGCTTCTAATCTTATTAACTGCACTTTTTGACTCCTATTCATTGCTTTCTTTGTACCATATGACACAATAGAGGAGCGATTTTAATTTGAAGTCGCTGGTTTAGCGCACAGTACAGTATACTTGCCAAGAGATCTGTTGAGCAGCAGGAGGAGGAAACGGAGCTGTCAGCCTCTATAATCTACTGCTCGGCCTGATTAATTCCCACCTTGGGAAGCAAAAACCGAAGAATCTTATGTGTTGGGCTGGTTTCAGCTGACCTTTGCTACCAAATTTAACTAAGTCCCTCGCGAGATTTCTTGCGCTGCAACCCCGCTGCATGCACTGATACGGGAAAGACTCGATTTATATTTTTGTACCATAGTTCGGGAGCCGTTTAGAACAGGGTCAGATATCCGCACAAACCCCTACTACTGTTTAGACATGAGTATTGAGATTCCAGTCGGTCTGACGGAGCTGCTTCAAGGCTACACCGTGGAGGTGCTGCGCCAGAGGCCGCCGGACCTGGTGGAGTTTGCCGTGCAGTATTTCACCCGCCTGCGGGACACCAGGAGCCAGGACGGGTCCGGAGCCGCCTCCGCCGCCAAGACCGGGGGGAAGGGAGTGATGTTTGATGGCGAGCCGATGCAGACCGAGTCGAACGGCGACGAGGACGACGAGGACGATGACTCAGATTTTGAGCGTGAGTGCCTCTTTATTAAACGCGATTTATTACACCGACTGTAAAAGAGACGATATTGCTGTTTGCCTTTGTTTTAGTGGATGGTGTGTTTGCACGGTTAACGAGGGTGTCGGATTTTTCTTGCGATGGGCAACGCGAGGAATAGCCTTATCTAGGCTGTTTCCATGACACTCGCTCGAGCTCTCATCCACGGGCTTGATTGACAGAGTGACAAGTGGTATCCCCAGTTACCCGCGACGCATGCAGAATTAAGAAGGGCTAGACTGCACGCTTAATGGATTTGCATTAATATTGATGCACTTTCGTTTTTGAATAGAAATGGGATGCGTGTGTGTGTGTGATCGGGGTGGCGATGTTAGCCAATTCGTACTGTATGAATTGCTTGTATGAATGGATGCGGGCTGGCCATTGAGAATGCTAACAGGGATTTTTCATAATGGATAGAGGTGCGCTCGCGCACATCAAAGCAGCGCCTCTTTCCTTTCATGTAGAGCAGAGCGAGCAGCTGCGCTTTCCTAGTGGAAACCAAGCTGATTTCACTGGCAGACCTTTCTTAAAGTCAGCAGTTGTGAATTTATCCATTGAGAGAATTCAGGGGCCACGGAGGACAGTTAGGAAAGAAGTGCAGAAATGGATACAGGGATTATAACACCTGCCCAAATCGCTTAATCATATTTCATCAAGCCGCATAATGCAATGCCTGCCTGTGACTGAGTGGATTATGGCTTGTTTACAATGATTGTTTTTAATATTTAAGTATGTTATTGTTCTTGCAACCTTTTGCTAAATAGAATGGGGAAGTCCGTGCCTGTCTGTGTGTTAAATCTGATCTTAGATCATTTTGATTGTGCACTTTCAGTGGTTAGATTCTAGCAGGTACATCAGTCTCTTCTCACGATCAAATATGCATACTTTACTATATAATATGCAAAAATCCAAATATGCACAGTAAGTACATTTACATCCACTGTGATATCGAGGGTGCTTTGTCTAAGTGTACATGACAATTTAAAAGCAATTGTTCATAGAATTCTATTAGACTAAAGAATTTCCATGCAATTTTAAGAAAACAAATGTGTCTATTAAGCAAACAATGCTGAGTGAAACACTGCATCCAATGAGATTCTGAGGTGTACAGCCAGTTTCATATCCACAAGAGCTCTTGGATTCGTTAAGTATTAAATGGAGAAATGGAAAAAGTTGGAAATCTGAGCTGAGTGGCTCTTTTTCTAGTGCAAGTGTAGTTACCAAGAAAATTGTTGTTGTTATTCGACAACACCCAAGAAGATTATTTGCTGTCACTAAATTATTGGCCAGTGAACATCTGGATGATGGCACCGTGCCAGGATGGCAGATGTGCTATATCTGAGAATGTTTTCATATTTTAAATTCATATTCCTACAGCCCATTTAAATCAGACTCAACTTTATGCATACATCTTTCTGTATTTAATGCAATAAAAAAAACAACTTTTTGAGAAGCACAAATTTGATTTTGCTAGGAAAGATTTATAGTTTAATTATAATGTCAAATTCTGTATAATTTTATCTGCTGTATTTTTGCATATGTTTGCTTTTTTTGTGTTTGTTGTTGAATTATTCCAACTCAGCTTTTGCCATGAAGATGGCCTTAGATGCTGAGATGCCAATAAAAAGAAGCAATTACTATCACTCATGTGAATCAGTTAATTTGCCCATCAGCGTATCCATTCAGTGTAGCAGGTTTGGACTGAACAGCATGCAGAAGATAATGGAGGAAAGGAGGGCAGGATGGGTTCTGCGTGAGTTGTGTTGTTCCACAGCCGAGTTTCAGGGAACTGAGGAATCTAAAGCATGCTGGGGCATGGTTAAAGCATTAAGGACCGTCCCACCTTGATCTTTGTCTTTGCGTCATGCTGTCAAGAAAACATCTGCACATCATCACTATTGGCCTAGCAATGTATCATACAGGAAGTTTTGATAAATTTGACTTGCTTGCATATTCAAGTATTGTTGCTTTCTGTCAGAATTTAAATGCGTGATTGGGTAAAGTGTAGAATTGAAGAATTGCTGTAAGTAGTTTCAGATGTTTTGCTAACTTCCGCCACACTTAGAACCGAATTAGAGCGCCACCACTCTTCAGCCACATTGCCTCTCTACAAAAACCCCAACCCTGAACGCATGAAATAGACAAGCAGCAAGCATTTTTGATTGGTGTATAGTTGTTACAGACAATTTATGTCTGATATCTTAAATGCATACAGTTTAGAAAATATCTTTTTAAAGTTAAAGTGAAAGGAATCAGAGTACAATTAATGTGTAAAGTGCAAGTGCGTGTGTTTTATGTCCTCTGCCTGGAGAAGAGGGTACTCTTTGTTTTAAGCAGGATAAATAAAGTGGAACAGAGCAGTCTGCTGTTTTATGGACTCAGAGTCTACTCACACAACACAGCCACCTGCAGGTACTCTAACAGTCAAAGAACCTGTTTGTGCTCCTCACCGCTGCTGGGTTGCCTGTTTCATTGTGATTTAAGATACAAGCTGTAATATTATTGCATCATCTAAAACTCATTAGCGAGTGTGAACCTTTTTCACATTACAGGAATATGCAGAACAAGATCTTAAAAAAGGTAACTGTAATTTTTTCCGGCAGTTAGCATGTTGTCACAACCATAGCTCAGAAGGTGGTTTGACCTGTAGTCAAAACCGTGTTTTTGTGGTTTATGCAGCTTAAACATTAGTTTTAAAATGACTTCAACTTTACTAACTGTATTATGAATTGTTGCACTATTTATTTTAGTACATGAAACACACACACATTAATATATATTTCTTTACATGTATATCTAAAATGATATAGTCCAGTGAATCAAAACCAAACCAACCAGTTAAGTCACTCTGCGCCTATTTTACTACTTATTTTTATATCAAGTACATACGCAAGTAGTTAACTGGTTGGGCTGGTTTTGATTTAATGTTTTCACTATGAGAATGAAAAATATAAAGAGCATTTTTCACACTCTGTCTTCATCTTTATTTGGATTACATAAAGGGAAAATGAAGTATTACATGCTTTTGTCTTTATTGCAGGGCCTGTCACACATTGGTTATGCACATGCTTTTTGTATATATTCTTTCAATACCTGTTTTTAGTGTGCATGTATTGTTTGTGTGTTTTGTATGCCTGGGTGTGTCTATATCTGTTATTCTTTATGTTTGAGGTTTGGATAACAATCTGAACTTTAGCACTTCCTCTTTATATATATCAGCAAGAGGGTGACAGACTGACCCTGCCCTGTTTGTTCTTCCCACCCTGGTCATTGATTTCAGAGGCAGCATTATAGTGTGCTTGTAAGAGTTTATGAAGTATTAATAGCTAATCATATGCATTAAGTTATCACAGTAATTCTGTATTCTGAGTGCTTCAGTGATAGAAAATAAGTTAAGATGAAATGATATTGCTTTAAGAGTTTTAGACTGCTGTACTACACTCATGGCATAATCCATCCGTCCTTAGAGAAGTGCAGAGCTGTTCTTTCTTAAGACATCATTGGTAAGGCCAAAGGTTAAGCAGGATGTGGAAACCCTGCACATTATTGTCATTGTTGCCTACACTATTTTAGTCTCCAGTTAAATCTAATCATTAATGTCTTCTCTTTTTCCCACTCAGCAGAGTGGGACTCATCGTTCTGATCTCGTGTTTTTGCCAGATAATAGACAAACACCACACACAAGTTTTCCTTATAAGATGTTCGTAGGTCAGTCTGATTAGTGGTGGTGGTTCAAGGAGAGGAGGTCATTGGCGACTGGAGTGTAACCAACCGGTGAACTCCGTTTGCAAAGTGTACACTTTGATTGGACATGCCTTGACCTTCAGCTAGAACCACATAATACCTTATCAGCCAATCCAAGAGGAGTTGAAAGAACAGACAGTGACCTTGTCCAGTCAGGGTGCAGATTAAGCAGATGGATGGCCTTGTCTAATTAGAGCTAGTGCTGACCTTGCCTCTAATGTTCATATCATGCACACACAAACACACTTTTGTAGATTAATCTGCAGCAATGAACGATCCCTGTATTGTAGATGTCATTCATGCTCTCTCACTCCAAGTAACCAGTAAGGGGTTAAATCCACAGGCACAGAGCTAGACAGATCCACACTATCCACACTGCCTTATAAGGGCTAAAGGGGAGAGAGTCAGAAGGAGAAATGGAGCACTACACAAAGATAGACAAAGTTTTTAGAGAGTGCAGGGAAAAGAGGGGTATGGAGACATAGATTAATTGCTTACAGCAGGAAGGGGAGAGAGAGAAAATACAGCCAGCTCTGTAGTATACTGGGATTTTTGTTATAGGAACCTGCTTAAACCCCCGATGGGCAAGAAATAGCCTATTCATGAAAACATATTGCCACAAACAAGGTGTTTTTTCGAGTTATAAACAGGTTGTTTGAATTGTTATGGTCATGTTACATAGTGTAGTATGTTTTGTGATTTTGCAAATGTGTGGGCTCTCATACCAACTGTTTGCCAGTGTATAACCCATGTAGTTTTTAAATAAGGTTTGCTGAAGTTTTTGTTAGTTTTGTGTAAAATTTTTTGCAATACAATTAAGTAAACATTGTTTTTTTATGTGGTTTAATTAAATTAGCCTAGGATTCATAAAAATTGATGATTGAACACTGACACTAAATAAATTGTTACAGAAAACTTTCCACAAAAATATTAAGCAGCCAGCTGTTTCAACAATGATAATAGTATATGATGTTTCAGAATATAATTTTTTTTTTTAGCAAATAAATGAAGCCTTAGTGAGCATTAGAGACTTATTCCAAAAATTATTTTGTTTGTTCGTTTAGTATTGGTCATTATAGATATTGGTATATGTGACCCACACAAACTATAATGGTTGACTGGTTTAATCACTGGTTTAATATGTGTGTGTCTATTAGCATGTTGGTTGTTTATGTAAGTTGTGTCAGAGAAAGAACGCAAGTGTTTGTAGTTTAGATGCTGACTCTCACATGATAAGTGATTTTAGCTGTACCATCACAGAGATCACACACACATTCTGTTTACTTTTATAAATACTAGTCTCTCTCTTTTTTCCTCTGGCTAATATTTGCCAGCAATGAGAGAGCATGATAAGACTGGGTGCATGAGGATATCTAGAACGGCACAGAAAGAGATAAGACGACAAGACAGAACAACACTTAAGTTTTGCAATTCTTTGCAACATTCTTTGCAATGTTGTTTGTAGTTTCTGTTGCTCATACAAGTGATTAGAACAAACTCCTAAAGTTAAACTATTAAACTTTGGAATGTTTGTACTTGGGATGTAAATGCTGACTCAAAGACTAAACATGGGCAGAAAGTCCCATTGATTACATTGAAGGAGAGACTTAAACCAAAGACCTATGGACAAGAAAATAGTGAACCTAAGTGATTGAAAACATTACTTTTAGTTGCATCAGGAGGTCATGACATAGACTACCGTTCAATAGTTTGTTATTGGTACAATCTTTTAAAATGTTTTTTAAATGTCATGTAAAAACTGTGTATCTTTAAATTTCAACTGTAATATCTTTTGAAATAATGATTTATTCCTGTGATGGTAAAGCTGAATTTTCAGCAGTCATCATTCTAGGTTTCAGTATAACGATCTTTCAGAAATCATCAGATAAAAATTCCCCTCTAATTTACAGTTTGAATAAATTAAAGCTAACTGCAAAAAAATCTGAGCCATTAAACATGGTATAGTGTATTCTATCCTTAATATGTTGATCTGGTGCTCAAGTAACAGTGTTATGTTAAAATCAGTTGTGCTGCTTAATTTATTTGTGGAAATGATTCGTTGAATCAAATTCAAAAGAGTACCATTTACAGAAAAGAATAAAACAATTGCAAAGCCGTTGTTGTCAAAAACGGTCTCTATATTTGTCAGCTTGAAAAATTGCAACTGCAACGGAAATATGAGAAGCATGGTGAAGGGAAAGATTTTCAGTAAATAACATCTTCAATTACACGTCTGTTCTCCACACATGGCTATCATATGACTGCAGGAGACTTAGACAAGTTATGTGGCTGCCTTCTATGATACTCTAATTCTGCCTTTTTTTATCGTGTGTGTGTGTGAGTAAATGATGATAAAACTTTGGTTTCCATGTGAACTATCACTTTAATGATTTAAAATGGATCAACTGTGTATTCTTAGAAATATCACACTCACCCATTTTTCTTTTCCTTTTCTTCCTTCTTGTGTCACTGTCTTTTTCTTTCCCTTTTTCCTCTCTCTCTCTGGTTGCTGAGAGTGAGTGGGTGTGTATTTGGGGGCATAGTTGTCAGAGCAATGAGGAGGTCTTCCTTGTATTTTGTTGTCATGGCAACTTAGGCCACTTGATATCCTCTACACGTGAGGTTGAAGCACCCCATCTCCTGACACTTCACGCGCTCATGCACGCACTCATTTCTTTGAGTGCTCTCACAACATATCCATGCATTAAACCACCTTGTCTGGGCAACATGTGCACACACACACACACACACACACACACACACACACACACAGTGTTAAGTAATTTGCAAAGAGGTGTAAATCTGAAAGCTTATGTGTGAATCCCCACAATTCGACAGAATTTAACATGACCGTGCATGCCATGTATTACATAATACATATGTTATGTGGCAAGTTAATTATTGTAAAAATGCGTTCAAACATTTGAAAGTCTGCGTGTTTGTTTACGAGCAGAACTTCTCCTAAAGATCCCAAAAAGGGAGTGCGTATGTGAGAGAACGATTATTGCTAGTTTTACACCAAAGAGTTAATGGACTGATGGATTGTAACAGTGCCATGAGAACGAAGGAGGAGGAGTGTGTGCAGACCTGCAGGGCTCCTGAGAGTCGTGCTAGTGCACTCAGCTGTGATTGTACACACATAATTGCAATCTCCTGAAACTGGTAAAGCCTGTAGGACAGGCCTTTGACTGACCTTACCGAATATTTAACGCCCACACAGTTACTGAAGGGCACATGTGAGATTCGGAGACTGAATCGCTAATGTTGTCTGTGAGTCTGCGCCTCTCAGAATTTGAACAGTCATTAACTCTCTCTTGTGTCTTTCTCTCTCTTCACAGCTCCTCCCCCCAGCAGATTTAACCGGAGAGTGTCGGGTGAGTTCTGTTTGACGTCATTGCACTAATCATGTGGTTTAAAGTGTGTGTATGTGTGTGTGTGAGTGTCAGATAAGTGCTCTGCCTTTCCGTCATTTCCCTTCGTGTTTGTTTTATAGTAATTATGTAGCCGGTATTCCCACACATTCTGCCCCTTTCAGTGGTGTTCCAGTAAAAAGAAAAAAAAGAAAAAAAAAAAACATACACATACCTTTTAATGTGGAAGTTTGTGTCCTAAATCATTGTATGAAGGAATCTACATATGCTACCTGTCAATATAATTATTTCTTTCTTTCTTTATTTCTTTCTTTCTTTCTTTTTAACATCAATTTGTTTCTCCTTTTTTCTGAAAAGTACCTACACTACCATTAAAGTTTGGGCTGACTAAGATTCTTTGAAAGAAATCTCTCACCAAAGCTGCATTTGTTTGATCAAATTGATAAAATGTGTATTATTCCTGTGATCCAAAAGCTGAATTTTCAACAGCCATTACTCCAGGCTTTAGTGTCCCATTAATCTTCAGAAATCATACAAATATGCTGATTTGGTGCTTGAGAAACATTTATTATTAAGATTATTATTTTGAAAATTTCAAAACGCTAATTTTGGAAAAATTCAGACACAAACTACAACAAAATGTTATGTTTTCTATGTTCCTTCAATAATATAAATGGTTCATATTTTGGAGTCTCTGTCATTAAAAACTTTGAAACCCACATCAAGGGTTTTTCACTTGCATGTGTCTTTATGACGTTTGTCAAGTAAATAGTAATTTATTTTTATAGTGTGTGCGGAGGCCTTTAACCCTGATGATGATGAGGAAGACTCTGAACCGAGAGTTGTCCATCCAAAAACAGATGAGCAGCGTTGTAGATTACAGGAGGCCTGCAAGGACATTTTGCTGTTCAAGGCTCTTGATCAGGTACACACACACACACACACACACACACACAGATATGAGGGCTATAAAACTGTAAACAGACGCCATCCAGGGTGTATCACTCCTGTACTCCTGTCCAGTCAGTCAGGTTTGGTTTGCATGTGCGACTCATCCCACGTGTCTTACCTAAACCGCCACTGTCAGTTCATCATTTTAGAGGAACATATTGTTTAACTATAGTTCCTTGAACTGATTTGCATTGTTTATTTTCTGCTAATGTCATATAGCACGTCTGAATTGCACTCTGGGCAGTTGATAAATGTACTATGAAGCATTTGAAGACAAGAATGTGTAACCGGGTTTCCAAAATGGGAATATTTGCATTCCTTTGAATTTGTAACATTTGCAGATAAGAATGTTATTGTGTGTTATGTAGTGTTATGATAATGTTATAACATATTACATGAACGATGCCATGATACTAATATTTATAATAATTATAAGTTATATCCTGGAAGGCTTGTCAACCAACAAAAAAATCCCCAAAACAAATCAAATGATATATATTTTTATAAAAATGATGTCTATGTTCTCATAAATAGGTAAACATCAGTGTTGTTTTCTTTTCTTCATTCAGCATCTTGAGTGTTTGAGTGAGTTTTTAAGATGGTGTAGAATGTAGAAAAAAAAATGTTGCAAGCACTCCGTTCAGTTCTTTATCATGTGAACCCTAAGAAATGTACCTGTTTTTAAAAAATTTCCAGTAATTTATAAGTAATTTATAATTTTAAAAGTATATCCTTGCAGTGGATGCTAAATATTTACTGTATGGACTCTCTCTTTCTGGTATAGGAGCAGTTTTCAGAGGTGCTGGACGCCATGTTTGAGGTTCTTGTACAGCCACAGGATCACGTCATTGATCAGGGAGATGATGGAGATAACTTTTATGTAATTGAGAGGTGTGTATTTTTATGAACCGCTCTGCCAGAGCGTGTTTGTGATACTCTTGTACAGAAGGGCTGGTTTGTGGTACTTTAACAATTTGGCATATCTTTGATTACTTTGAAGCTCATTTATCTTTCAGTTGTTTCCTGATTCACGTATGAAAATCATGCTTAATTCAAGCATTTTATGTAAAAAAAAAACACAAACATTTTGCCCAATTCTGTTTTTAACAATAAATGCATTTACTGCTACTGGATACTTTATAAAAATATTTGTACTTGCACTGCATACTGTAAGGACGTGTAATTGTTTATGTTTGAATTGTTTAAATGTTAACATTTAAAAGCTGTAGTAACATTCATATTATATTAATATTAATAATATTAGCATTTAAAATGTATAGCCCCTGCTGATTTGAATTTAAGAATAGTATTATGCTAATCTTATATCAGTAATATAATATCCTCTGTCCAGATGAAAAGCACCTCTTAACCGCATGAGCTGCACTTCACCCGGCGCTGTGGCCATGCAAAAACTATATATGGTTATAACCTTTGTTGAAGTGGGCCTTTTGTCACTACTATAAAGTGGTGAATGTTCATTGTGCACAGACATTTATTTGATGTTCCCATTCAATTGTTTGTGCTTGTGTTTTTATTAATTATAGCAGTTGTAATCATGATGTGACTCGATTTGGATGATCACAAACCTTAACAATATTCCTTAAATTGACTGTCAATACCTATAAGTCAGTATGAATTAAATCGCTACAGCATCCGTAACTGAATACATGTTTGTTGTGTATTTGCAGGGGTGTGTATGATATTGTGGTACAGAAGGACGGGGTGGGCTGCTGTGTGGGTCAGTATGATAATAAGGGCAGTTTCGGAGAACTGGCCCTCATGTACAACACTCCACGTGCTGCAACCATCATTGCTAAAGAGGAGGGAGCCCTCTGGGGACTGGTGAGTGCTGAGAGAGAAAAGGAGCTGACAGAGCCTGTTGACATTAGTGTTCTGTAACAGCACCACCTTGTGGGCATGTGATTGAAACACTGAATGACTGCACCTTCACTTTAACCGAGCAGCGGTTTCATTGTATGTACAACTATGAAGTGTCACAAGAATAATTTCAGTATGTCTTCTTCAGGATCGAGCAACGTTCCGAAGACTCATAGTGAAGAACAATGCGAAGAAGAGAAGGATGTATGAATGCTTTATCGAGTCCGTTCCACTACTCAAATCGCTAGAGGTGATAAAATGATTGTACATTTATTCTATTGCATGACATGTTTTTAGCGGTTGCGTGAAAGTGTGTCAGGCAACACTGAATAAAAACCTTAGGATGAGATGATGATGAGAGATGCATATTAGACCACTAACTGAATGATCAAATACTTACCCTTCTTTCAATCTCCTAGATCTCTGAGAGGATGAAGATTGTCGATGTGCTGGGTGTAAAATCATTTCATGATGGAGAACGGATCATTATGCAGGTGAACTTTACGGCTGCCCTAAAAAAAAGGTCTTGAAAGTATATTAATGTCATTGGACATCAGCATAGATTTTAGTTCAATTATTTGAAAGACTACACATTTGAAACAAAAGCTTGGTTTCAGTGGTATAATAATAGGTATGTTATTCAAATTGAGACAAAGTATTGTGATGCCATCTGGTTATCAAGTGTTAACAGAACATTTTCCAAGTTATTTGTGATCTTTTGTTATTCTGCTGGAACACATGTCAAAATTAATAATTGATAGCTTATTTGAATTTCATACAGTACTCTCACGTAAAGCTATATTTGAACATATCAAATGTATGAATAATTCAAAACAAATTGATATAGTTGTGTGTGTGTGTGAACAGTATATATTTGCATGTGTTTACATTTATATATTTATATTCTTATATTTTGTATTCTACATATTTCATACATTTTTGTTTCTTGTCATATACTGTGCATTGTATTATTTAGGGCTACTGTGAATTCATCTGTATACATATAAGTTGCATTTACTTCGAGTCAGTGGATGGTGCCATTGAAAGTCTTGCTGTCCTCTGTTTAGCTCTCACACACTTGAAAAGCTACAGTGTGTCTGAAAGAACCAACAGACACAGCAGGTGTAATTATAGCGCTGTAATAATAGAGCAGAACTGAAGATCAGGACCCTGACTGATGCTATTGTATCATTAATCATTACTATTATGGGCTGCTCTATTACCAGGGCGATAAGGCTGATTGCTTCTACGTTGTGGAGTCTGGAGAGGTGAAGATTATGATGAAGAGCAAAGTGAGTTCATTCTTTTTCTCTTGCATTGTTAAATTTTACCTTTTAAGCTCCTTTTAATGTGCTGAAAAAAGTTCATTTTCCTTTAAAACATTTTAAACGTCCCAGATTAAAATTTGGATCATTCATAGACAATTTCTCTTTAAAAATCTGTGAATCACAAATAGAGTTTTGGGATGGGACTACATGTTTGGCATTGAGTTATTGCAGATATTCTAAAATGTGTGTGTGTGTGTGTTTGTTTATATATGTGAGTATATATGTGTGTGTGTGTGTGTGTGTGTGTGTGTGTGTGTGTGTATATATATATATATATATATATATTTATGAAGTTCAATAATTAATTTTCTCCCCAAATCCTTTGTCTCAGACAAAAGCAGACAGACAGGATAATGCTGAGGTGGAGATCGCTCGCTGCAGTAGAGGGCAGTATTTCGGAGAACTTGCTCTTGTTACTAATAAACCACGTGCTGCCTCAGCCTATGCTATAGGGGATGTCAAATGTTTGGGTATGTTTCTCTGAGTCTGTCTGACTTTGTTGCATTGAAATGTGCGCCGTGTGCTCCAACAATGTCACATGACTGATGTTTTTGTTTCAGTGATCGACATTCAAGCCTTTGAGCGTTTGCTGGGGCCCTGCAAAGAGATCATGAAGAGGAATATCGCCCACTATGAGGAGCAGCTGGTGGCTCTGTTTGGATCCAGTGTGGACCTGAGGGACTGAGACAGACTGGCCGTGCCTTACATACATGCATACACACATACACACACACACACACACACACACACACACTATACAACATATAGGTTATACACTCCCAAAACATTTTGTAGGCACACATTCCTTTTTATGTGCACATGTTCTTCAGCCAACACACTCACTCTTTCAAATCATACCTCTCTCACACACTCACACGCCTGATGTCATTGCGTCAGCTGCTCAGTACGAAATAGAAACATTACCAGCTCAACTGCTGTGACCCTGAACCAACCACAGCTTGGAGAGGACATGCACACACACACACACACACACACACACACATACATGCATACACACACACTCTCACACACTCTCTCACACACACTCACACATACATACACACACACTTACACCAAAAATTCCCAGCCAAGGACCCATCCTTTCTCATGGTCACTTGCAGTCACAACAAAGAAAATAGAAAAAGAGACGAGATAAAAGAATCTATGTTTAAACAAGAAAAAAGTTGATATCTTTCAATAAAAAAATGCAAAAAATCGCAAAAATTTAACATTTTAGAGCATTTTATGACAATGCAAAGCTTTGATAAACTTGTTTAAATATGACTTGTTTCCTTTCCCTGCTGTTGGTGCATAAAAGTTTTTGGTGGTATCCACAGTGACTGATTTTTCTCACTTAAACTCCACATGTTGTATTGATTAATGTATTACTATTATCATTATTATTATTATTACATATTATTTTTGTTGAAGGTTGACTCGCTGTTACACCACCCCCTAATTGGAGGATGCGAGGCAGAATCTAGTGGAAATTTTTCCCTTTAGTCTTTCTGAATGAGTCGTCCTGAAAAATAAATAAAGCAGACATTTTTGGTAACCTGCTGGGACTCTTATGTTGCGAATGTTCGTGTGAGTGAGTGTGAGTGTGTGTGTGTGTGTGTGTGTGTGTGAGTGAGTGTGTGTTGGAAGGTGCGGTCTGTAATTACAGGAACAGTGCCATTTAAATGTCAGGAATCAGTTTTGTGTTTGTAATCTTGAATGGAGACACCAGTGTTTTGGAACGGAGTGTTTTTTTTTTCTTTAGGGCGTTAGTTGGCTATTGTTAGTTGGTTATTATTGAGGGTTGGCTAGATTCAGCATTTACAGATTGTACTTTTAATAAACTTTGGATAAATCAGGGTGTCTGCTTTTATTTGGGGGTTAAATGTTTTTTTATAGGGAGAGGGTGTGGGGTGTAGTATTCTGAAGCATCTTTCATTATCATACATTTTTTGATATAAGATTGCATTTAATGACTAGTCAATTTAAATTTTTGTTTTCAAGTAAACAGTTAAGATTTTTATAATTTGTGAATCATTATTCCTGGCTAGACCAAGTAAAGCTAAAGTGCACATCATCCTACTGCCACCAGAACCTAGGAAAGTCACGTGAACTAGACATGAAAATGATCAGTCATCTAAATGAATCTCTGCAGTTCTGGCCATTGGGAACATCTGCTAAAGAAAACTAGTTCTGAGGTTCCTCTGGAGGTTTGAGAAGAGTCCATTCTAAATGTAGTACTGACTGGGTTGTTACATCAGTGAAAAAAATGTTGAAGGAAATGCACCCTTTATTGTTTACTTTATTGTCCACGAATACTTGGGGGTGAAATATTACATTGTTTTGCATTTTTTAAAACCTTTTGCCAGCTCTGAGACACTTTGCTTGGCGTTCCTGTGCTTTCCTTAGAAAAAAATCACATTTGTCACAATTCATTTGGGAATTCTGTATTTTGCTGCAGTGTTCACAAACATCTGTTTAGTTTTTAACGTGGTTCCAGTGTGTTCAGCTTTAAGATTTATTAAATGGGCTGTATGTTACATTTATAGTAAAATGAAATGGTTTGATTAACATACCTGTTGATCAAAAATGCCTTTAGGGATTTATTTTGTAGTTTTATTTTGTAACACTTTTAGATCAACATTGTATTGTCCTAATCTCTACATGCTTTTTTGGTAACTGATCAACCTTGTCTATAAGGAAGCCTATATGTATTCTATATAAGGACAAAATTGCTGAATTTGTTTCAGATGGGGTGTAGGCTCATTTATGCTGTGTACTGTATATTATATGTCACAGCTTGCTAAATTCACACAGGCCACTTCTAAATAATATCATTTCTAAAACATCTGGAACATAAGTAGTTATTGTCATCTATCAGCAAGATCTGAATTTTGTTGTCATATTTTAATTGTTAGCTTATGTGAGTCTTTGAATGTTACATCAGATGTTTTTTTAGGATCTCACCATGTGATTTAATCAAGACAACATCGCAAGAACCATTCAATTTCAGTTGAGTTTACTATGCCATTGAATGGCATTTAATGTACAGCGTTTTGCGAGCCATCGTGGCACGATATGTTCTTTATTTGAAATATGCATTTTGTTTCTGTGTGGTTCTGTAAGGTTTCTAGCAGGTGTTAACGGCGATTAACAAGCATTACTTGTGAAGAGCGGGGCTATACCATTCAATTCATTGGATTAGGGGGAATATATCCACCCCGCCCATCGTTTGTCAATCACTGTGTCGCAACCCCCACCACATCAATCATTTACGACTCCACGCGGCCCACCCGAGGCCCACCACAGCCCAGCAGACGCGTCAAGTACAACCGACTTCACCTGTCGCTTTCCAGAGGTATTCACATGAAACCGAAGCAGAAAAGCCGCTTTTTATCCCGGCGCGAGGAGAACAGCGCGAGAGACTATTCCGCGCTTTATACTTCGACGTCATTTAGAACGCGTCTTTTAAATGCTTTACGTTTTCTTTATGAAATCGCACAAAGAAGACGTGGATTTTCATTCATATTCTTAATGCCTGCGTCATACGTAATTGAATCGTCAACTTTGAAACTGAATACGTCTCAGAAGTATTTAAAGTGTTTAAAATATTCATCTAAAGTGAAATAAATGCATCTTCCCTGTTATAAAGTGGTTGCGTCCCCAACGTTTTTGAGCTATTCAGCGGAGAGGGGAAACAATATATTTTTTAAACTGGCTTGAATAGACGTCATTAATGTTATTCGTGACCACAAAACCAAGGTCACGGTGGTCGGATAAGAGTCGGGTAAATACGTGTTCTATTAATATATGGTTTGTTAGGATAGGACTATATTTGGCCGAGATGCAACTATTTGAAAAAATGCAAAAAAAAAAAAAAAAAACCCTGAGAAAAATAAGGTCCCTAGTAATGCATAGTAGTAATCAAGAATAAAGTTTATTTAATTTTTATATATTTGCGGTAAGAAAAAAATTTCTAGGATATCCACATTCATGGAACACTTAATATCCTGAGGATTTTTGCTATAAAAGAAAAATCGATAATTTTAAGCTCTACAGTGGATTGTTGGCTATTGCTACAAATATACCGGTGCTGCTTACGACTGATTTTGTGGCCCAGGGTCACATTTAAGCAGCGGAGCACTGCAGGCTTACAGTGTTTCCAGAATATCCCCGCTGATGTGCTCGTGTAGGAGCTGGGTTTGTCCGGCAGGCGGCAGTAAACCGACTCGCGCTCTTCCGTCTGCTTCACTAGAAGAAGAGGGAGATTCAAACGACAGCTGCTGTGACAGCGATAAAGTTACCAGCATGTAGGTATCGCAGATAAGAACTGATATAAACTAAATCCGAAATAAACCGGGGTCCATGGGTCTCTTACACGCATTTGAACGGGAATCGTAACCTCTCGCGGTGTTTGTCCGTTTACGCGGTCACTTCTCTGACTTGCGGTGTGTGGTGTCGCGCTCGAGTGTCGAGGCATGCCGTTAATGTGCTTTAAAAACAGACAAGTCTTTAGTAATTCGTTTTATGATCAGCAGCTGCTATATTTAGGAACGTTGAATTAGACTCCGTTCATTGCCCGTTAGAGAGTGGCGTGGATTAATTATTTGAGTTTTACTTGAGCTAGAGAAAATGTGTATTTCTGTGATCAGTCTGAATGAAAGATGCATGGCAAAGTGCAGATGATCTCAACTGATTTGAAAAAAAAAAAAAGCCATTAATCCACAAAGAAGTAAACTGACAATAGCTTTAATGTATCTACATATTAGGGCCTGTAAACATTTATATTTCAAGCCTGTCGAAAAGCCACACACTTCACATCAGCGTTTCACACTTGGCCTGGTAAAGTCATGAAAGCTGTTTCCTTTCATGACTGACAGTGCTAAATACAAGAGAATGATCTAAACTGACCCCAGGCCAGTGTTAAAGGAAATCTACTAAGAAAGAGAACTTAAAAGTCTTGTTTCCTGATTTTGAGCCTCAGTTGCATGAACATAATTTTGAAACATTAACTGCCAGTTCTGTCTCTCTAAGCACAGCAGGTGAGGCTGCTTAATTTCTTTCTTTTATTTTTTTTTTTTTTTACAGATTTGCGTTTGTATTTATAACGGGTTTATGATGGTTTATGTTGGCACCCTTAGTTCTGGGTTTGCATTCTTTAGTCCAGTCATGCTTCTGTGTTTGGTTTTATCAAGGGAAATGATCATTTATTTACATTTTCCGTTTATGCATTTAGCAAATTATTTTATTTAAAGTGATTTACAAAAGAGGAAGCCGAGAACATTTAGTTCCGGGGTTTATTAGAAAACTATTAGAAAGCAAGCTAGTGAAGTGGAGAGCTGATAACAACTACCATTTCTTTCCTTTTGTGTACTGATCTGTGGACATTCTTGGAAATTGCAAAAATGAAATGTAAAATATCCTTTAAAATGACAGTTTGTTTCCTCAGTTTTCTGTGGATCTCATTTGCAGTCTTTAACACCTGTATTACATTTTATTTTATTATACTGACCGTGGCCTACCCTGCTCAATACGTGCATTGAAACACCTACTAGAACTGAAGGGATATTTCCACAAAAAATATACAATTCTGTCATTTACCCACCCTTGTGTGTTTCCAAATTTGTGGGACATAAAGAAGATATTTAGCTAAATATTTCCCCATTCAATGTATATATTCCATATATATATTCTTTTAGGTTTCACAGAAGAAAAAAGCATAGGTTTGAACTTTAATCCCTTTAATATTTGTGCTCTATTCACTTGCATCTACACGGAAAAAGCAAAGTACATGCAAAGATGTTTTAAGCTATTTAGTGACAAAGCATGTCTAACCTGATCTTATAGATAACCTATATTAACATATATATTATATATGTTTGTGTCTTTGGTTCTCTTATTTTCTAAGCTATATTTGACATTAGTATGATGTCCAAGTGGTACAGCAGGAATCACACATTCACACCACAGCTTCCTCTGCTATTTTAACATCAGATAAAAAAAAAAAAGTTTTATTCTTGCTATCAGAAAAAGACCACTAATGAAATAGGCTGCCACTTTTGTTTCTTGCATGTTGCTTCAGTGATGTGAATTACGTACAATGTCAGTCTACCTTTTTATTAATGTAGCTTTTGCCTTTGAAAATGACATGTGGAAGTGATGGTGAAGAAAACGGCTGGGTGTTGAAAACTCAGCTGTTGCAGCAAGTAACAGAAGTAACTGTGTAAAAAAAAGAAAGAAAAAAAATGTTAATTTTTTTTTTTTTTTCTTCTTTTTTTTAAAATCAACTGGATGCTACTCTTCTGTTTTGCATGGCTCTTAACAGAGGAATGTTTTTTGTAAAATCAATTAAAAGTACAATTCTGTCATTATTTACTCAACTACACATTGTTCCAAACCTGGATAAGGTTTACTCTGTGGAATACAAAAGAAGTAACTTCAAATAAAATTCAGTACAATAAAAGTCAATGGGGTTCAAAACAATATTGTATTATGCTGAAAAAATAATGCCGGTTTGGAACAATATGAGGCTGAATTAATAACAAACTCCCATAAAAATGAGCAACTAATGACTTCTGAGATGTTCATTCAGGTGTTGATAAAAAACAACACTTACTGGCCCCTGTTGACCCCGTCCCTTGGCGTGTGTGCAGGTGTGATGGCGACATCAGCTGCGCAGTCGTTCGAATCGAACCTCTTCACGAGCGCTGGGACCTCGTGGAGGTGTGTGCGGAATTACTTAATACCCAATGGCAGCGCATCATGGGGGCGCGAGTCCACTCGCTCCGTCAGTCGAGCCACGGCTATCCGGTGTGTCTCCTGCTGCTGAGCGGAGAAAGGCGGAGTCGGGATGAGAAGCTAATAGGCCACGCCCGCTTGTCCCGCGTTCTAGGGAGCCGTAGTCTGTTTGTGGAATCGGTTGTGGTGTGCAGCACATTACGAGGGAAGGGTTACGGCCGTATCCTAATGGAGGGGGTTGAACGGTATGCCAAAGGACGCGGCTGCACCCGGTTGTGCCTAACCACCCACGATAAGCAACACTTTTACGCCCATCTTGGGTTTGTGCTGTCCAAACCCGTCCAAAGTGTCGGAACGCTGGCCTCCTTCATGCCCATGGAGCTGCTGCACAAGTTCTGTAGAAGCACAGAGAGCGAGGACGAAGAGAGGAACAGTGATGCAAAGTTTAACAATCCTGCACCGTCTATTTTACCTCCTCCTCCGCCGCCACCACCTCCTCTTCCACTCTCCGGTCCACCTCCTCCTCCCTCTAATTTCGCTCCTCCACCTCCTCCTTGTCCTCCGTCATCCTTGGCTCCAGTTAATCAGACTCTGGAGCAAACACCGTACACCGATAACAGAGGGCTGCCCATCTTCTGGATGCACAAGGACATCTGAGACTCTACAGTCCTTCTGGCTGTAATTATTCAGGGATACACAAACACAATGTTTACGGGACAAGAGGGATCTGATTCAAATGATGTGACTCCGAATGTGCCTTAATACCAAAGTTTACCTTGTGTTTTAATTACTATTTATTTCATTTTTTAAAAAAGTCACTGAAAGGTAGATCTTTATCACACCCCTATAAAATTAATGTCACTGCTGCTTTTGAAGTGTTTTATCAAAATAAAAAATTCTGTATCTATTCAAGTGTTGTGCTTGTCGTTCCGTATCAGATTTGAGGTCGGGTATATATGTGGGGTCAATAATTTAATTCCCCCTGTACCGTGTCGGAAAACGAGTCTATAGCCTTCAGAGGGGTTAGCACGCGTCTTCTGAAGCAGATTGAATAACGGACTTCCGGCATCATTTGGTTTTTAACCACAATGTCTCAAACTTGTGCAAACAATATGTTTTCATGAAAACGTAGCACAGCAACATGTGTCACATGTCTAACCTGGATAGAGACGATAGTCCAAAATCTCTACTGGTTAATCATATCGTCTACCTCTAGTGATCAGGCAATCATAGTTATATCTCAAACCAGTTTTAGAGCACAAGATGTCCTCCCAGTATAGTATGAACTTTACATAGCAAGCTGAAGTACACTTCTTTCAAATATGCATGTCACTAATTTGTGTGTGTATTTCACAGGCATGAGATCATCCGTTCCCCATCTCATCCTCACCTTAGCCCTGTCACTTTATTTGTCTCCCATCGACCCTGTTCAGAATACGGTTGATGGGGTGGAGCCTGTTATCGATAGGCGTACTTTTTCAGTGATCTGGAATATACCAACAGCTCGGTGTCAGCGACGATATGGAGTCTCCTTGCCGCTGCGCCCGTTCAACATCATTCATAACTCACAGCAGAGATTTCAGGGTCAAAATATGAGCATATTTTATCAGCGCCGTCTGGGCCTTTACCCCTACATCAACCGTCAGGGTTCAAAGGTCAATGGTGGCCTGCCTCAACAAGGATCCCTGATGGCTCACCTCTCATTGGCCGAAGAGCAGCTCAGTGAAGTGCTGAGACGCACATTCAGTGGATTAGCCGTGTTAGATTGGGAAGCATGGCAGCCCATATGGATGTGGAATTTTGGGACAAGAACTGTATATCGGAAATTTTCTAAAAAGCTGGTGAGGTGGGAACATCCAGATATGTCAGAGGAGAAAGTGAAATCCCAGGCGAAGGTGGAGTTTGAATTAGGAGCAAGATTGTTTATGGAAGAGACTCTGCGCCTTGGTGTTCGCCTCTGGCCAGAGGGATTATGGGGATTTTATGGGTTTCCCAGTTGCTATAACAATCACGGCCAAGGACAGAGCGGGTACACGGGGCAGTGCCACAATGGAACAGAGATTCTGAATGACCGGCTGGCGTTTCTATGGCAACAGTCTACCGCCTTGTATCCCAGCATTTATTTGTGGCGTAAGCTGGCCGGACACGCAGACGCTCAACTCATGGTGAGACACCGTGTACTTGAGGCTCTCCGAGTGGCATCCCAGCATTCATCTGGCACTGAAGCACTTCCTGTTTTTCCCTATGCCAGGCTGGCGTTCACACACACATTGGTCTTTCTGAATCAGGTACCTCTTGACAATTTCCACATGGTGTTTTTTTTACATCGTGCTTGTTCTGAGCTTGTTCTGCATTAGTGGGCTCTTCACCTCTACCCAGAATAGATCTAGAAAGAGGAGGGGTTTAAATTCTGAGCTTGTGCCCAACACAGCCACCTATTGTTGCGGTTACTAACCTCCTCACTCAAGGAGTGATAGAGTGAATTAAAAACTATTCATCTATAAAAAACCTTTTTTTTCTATTTAAAAAAAACTCTACATTTAAAAAATTTATAATGTAAATTATAATGTAATACATAAACTCAACAGCATCATAAAATTATTAATTTGACAAAGTCTGTGTAATTTATTTAAAATATAACGTTAAAATGTCAAAAGTTATCAGTATGACCAAAATCCCTATTCCAACCTGTGTAATGTTATGTAAATTTATATTAGTAATGCTGGTTTATATTAACATATTTAAATTAGATTCTTTTTCTTTTAATATTTAGTTATTTTATTATTTAATTTATATTTTTATTTCAGTTTGAATACTTTTTGTACTTCAAATTAAAATTTCTTTCAGTTGGCCAGGCAACTGAAAAAAGAATATTTTTTAATGGTTGCAAAAATTTTGCTGCACTTACGAAAAACAAAAAAAAACACATTTTCTTTTAGTTTTTCTTCTAATGTTTATGTATTTGATTTGAGCAAAAATCAAATAGAAATATTCAATTAACAGAAATGTTTTAATTAAATCTTATAATAACGGAAACAGAATGTATGTTTCAAGCTTACAGTGTCCTAATTCAAGCTAATCTTTTTAAAGTACATTCTTCTGTGTTTGTGTTTTGTCTTTCCAGACGGATTTGGAGCACACACTAGGTGAGAGTGCTGCTTTAGGGGCTGCTGGAGTCGTGTTATGGGGCGAGCTGAGTTTTGCAAAGTCTGAGGTCAGTAGGCCTAAGTAAACCTAACTGTATTTTTTAGAATCCTGATTTACCTTTGTGTGATAACCTAATCCTCTCTATAAGTCTAAACACTGTCAGTACGCAAACTGAAAGTGCATAATATTCAATATTAGACGTAGCACGTATCTTTTTACTCATTGCTGCAGCTATAATATATATGTTTGCCTTTCTTCAGCGGCAGTGCACTGTCCTGCACGATTACATTAGCTCAGTATTGGGAGAGTATGTCGCCGCCCTGCAGGCCGGTGTGAGGAACTGCAGCAAGAAAGTGTGTAACAACCAGGGCCGCTGCGCTCGACGAGACCCTCACTCAGGTTACATGATCCCTCTACACGGTACCCGTGAAGATCTTCCGCTCAGTGACATGAGGTCAAAGTTCAAGTGTGTCTGTTATAAAGGATGGAGTGGAGAACACTGTGAGCAAACAGTTTTTTAAGAACAAATGTGGTTTTCTGATTTGCATTCAGTCAGGATTTTTTAAATAATTTATAAGCAGTTAAATCAAACCAACCAGCTACATAACACATTTTTATTTGAATTAAATAATCATTTGATAAGTGGACTGAGGGTATGAGCACTAAAGAAGTCTTTTATGATGATTGGCTTTGATTCTTTGCAGAATCATGAGTAATGTATAAAAATTCCCTTTTGAGAAGATGAATAGGATTTTTGAAATATACTGTTGAAATATAACCCCACAGAGGAAAAGCTACTTGTTGTATTTTTGATGAACGATTTGATTTTTTTTTTCCATTTGGAAAAATGTCCACATGTAAATCTTTCAAAATAAAACCAGGACCAGAAATGTAGTAACACTTTCATTCATATTTATTCTTATTTTAAAATTCCTATTTTTCCTCATTAAATAGAATGTCATGGTCTATATAATTATTTACAATCATTCAGCAGTCGCTCAAAAAGCTTACCATAAGTAATGTTCTTGCTCATTCACTCCATTTTTGGAGTGATAATTAAGTAAAATATAATAACGGGTATGATTATTTACATTTTTTCATATTTCATAGTGTTTTATGCTTATGTTTGCTTTAGTGAAACTAATATAGCAAGTTGCAACTGTACAAATCAGTGCTGGTGAAAAGTCAATTAATTAATACACTGTTTTCCAGGTACACTGCACAAAAATCAGGAGGTTAAGTGAATGTTTTTGAGCAAGATATTGGATTCCAGTGGAGCAATAGAAGTCCTTAAGACCAAGAATCACACGTGTTGCTGTGAAGTAATCGTGCTCTTCTCACAGTGCAGTAATGTTTCTCCTGTGACTTAGTGTTCAGATATTTTTGTTATGGTCACTGCTCTGTGAGATTAATGTGCAGCTTTTGCAGCTCTTGTAAAAGTTGGGAGATTTCTTCAGCCGTTTCCTTTTTCTGTTTCACCATCTCCAAAAGTGCGTGGAGAGCACTGCTCTGCTGGACTGGAGGGTTAATAACAGAAAACACATTATTTGATGAAAACGATTAGGCAGATTATTGTTTTGGGATCAATATGTCAAAAAAGCTCAGTCGACAACATTAGTGGAATAATGATAATTACAGTATGTGGAAACGAAAATGATAAACACTGCAGTTAAACTAAGGACCAGAAATGTATTCCAGCTTCAAAAACAACACTTTAGACAATTTAGAGGACATCTGGGAATGTTATAGTTCGGCAAGAGAACGCAAACGTATTGAAATCAAGATTAGGCCACAAAAGCTGTCACTGGACCTTGACTACAAGTCAAAGCCAAAACACTGCTTTCATTTGAGCCTTAAAACGTTAATTTCAGATTTAACAAGCAGACCGTCTCACCTAAAAAACTGAAGATAAGAATGAGAGTAAGCAGGAACGCAATAATGGCTGCACATGCTAAAATATAGCGCCGCCCAGTGGAAGTGCATATGTCATTCAGTCTGCGCACGCAGGGCCTTCTCGCTGGTTGACCTGTTTGATAGACAACTCCCCGATCTTGAATCTGAAGATTCCCGTTGGAAGTAGGAGGTGGTGGACGAGGCGGCTGAACACCTGCCAGCGAAAAGTGGGTTAGAAACCAGTGACGATTTTAAAGTCGCACGGTCTCTGACGTGAATAAATACCTTTGCTGTGCTGTTCAGAGTGTGTGCGGTGCAGGTCATTGATGGAGTCGACGGAATGGAGCTCGATCTCTGTCAGGTCACGCTCGCTGACACGAACAAAAGCTGGAGGAGGAGGAGGAGGAGTGGACTTCATGATCACTCCTACCACTGATAAACACACAGACAGAACACAAACCTGAGTGAAAGATTCAAAACTATATATTGAAACCACTCTTCAAGTGGATTTAAACCCTTATGAATCTCTGTCTTCTGTGAAATACAAAAGAAGAAATGTTGCGCTAATTTTTCCATGCTATTGCAATGAATGGAGAATGGAGACTTCAAAAAGTATAAAAAGCACCATGAAAATGATCCAAACGAAAGACTTTTGTCAGAATTTAAGTCATCCAGTAACTAATTAAATGGGACAGAGCAAGGAAACCAGTCTTCAGATTTACCCTTTTTGTGTTTCCCTTAAGAAAGTCAGGGCTACGTTTTTTTAGATAAAATAGGTGTGAAGAAATTATGCCAGTAAAGACATTTATGTGATTAACTTTTCCCATCACGTGATTGGATGCCAAATTAATGGCAAAATGGCTTTACTGATGTTAAATGCATCGCATTTGCATAAGTGTGAGGCTAAAATTATCTCATACGTTTTTCCAACTTTGATGCATGACTACAAGTCTGGTAACAGTAGCATTATTAAATATCCACGCAAATAATAATACAAATTTATTTGGTACTATTCACCACAAAAAACAAACAAACTCTTTTCAGCCCCCTACATATATTAGATAAACAGGTAAACAGGGCATTAATCATATTTTTAAAGAAAAACAGAAAGCAGGTGATTAGATGAATTTTGGCGAAATAGACTGAAGTAAAAGCAAAAGCAGGTAATCTCATATCAACTGTAGGATGTCTCTACTATGGCTCAAATACACACTAACAACGGAAAATCGTTCCTTAGTCGCTACCTCTTGATGCCAGTGCCCGAGTATATTTACTTACCCTCGGATTGTGTTTTTATAAAACGCTGGTAGACGTCTGTGCGTCTTTGTGTTGTAGACAAACGCAGTTAAACCACTGTGAACGGTCTTCTCGTAGGGTCCGTCTCGTCCGCCTGGCACCTCTGCCCCTAAACACAGCTCAAAATCCCCAGACCCAAAATAGCTACTGCCTCATGGACCAGAAGAACGGTTATTTATAGATTTGGGGCCAAACAATTATTCAGTTAACGTTACATGCACATTTTGTGTGTACTGTGATTGCAGGCATTAAAAGTACGATATCGAAAAAAATGGCATTATATGCTAAATGAATGTGTTGTTACATCCATTATTTCTTAACTGGTCTTTGGGTAATATAAAAACTACGACATGAATAGTTAACTTTTTCTTACAAACTACGCGAAAATGTTTTGTACGCTAGCTAGCCTTGGCGACTGAGTACGGATTCTTTTTCGGGTCGTGTGTGTGATCGATTCCTGAACGAATGACTCGTATGAGTCGGTTCCTTTTTGTGAATCTGCAGCACGACCAGCGTAATCTGATTCTCGAGTGAATGAAGCCTTTCACAATGAACGCGAAAATTACGACGAATCACAACGAAAAGTTAACAAATAGTATGTTCATGAAAATTAAATTAGTATTTAATTTTGTTTTATTTATTTATCATATTATTTGTAAACAAACTAAGGCAGTGATAAAGTTGGATTTTTATAGCTTTTATTAATTGCACTGCATTCAAAATACACATTTTATCAGTTCATCTAAATGCTTAAAAAGATCAAATCTTAATGTATTGTAAGTCCATTATTAGGATAAAGCATTTGCCCAATTTATAAATGGAAAATAATTTCTAGCCTGTCCAAATATTTGTTCCTCGAAAGTACTAAAATAATTGTTATCTTCCTATAAAAACGCATCCCTATTTTTTTGTGCTGCGTGTCTAAAAGGAAAAAGTATTACGTGCCTTAGTTTATCGAAAGAGTCATTTGAAGCGGTTGCTCAACAGCACGTGTGCGTTAGGAATTTTAACTACATCTCCCAGAATCCCCTGAATTCACGCTCCTTGTTTTGCAGGGAAAGCAGAATTACGAGAGTGAGAGCCGAGTCTAAGCGAACTGTCAAGCTTTTGAACTACTGGCGTGAAACTGAACGAAAGGCGAAATGCTTGCTCGGGTTTTTGCAAACGCATTCTGTAACCATCTTCCAAGGGAAGCCGCTCGGGCTGTCGGTCCGGGAGCGACGGCGCGGCAGGATCGGCACGCTTCCACAGAGGTATGCGGGGAAACTGGGATCATCAAAACATCATGTGCAAGCGTTAAACAGCGTTAAAATAAATCGAAGTCTATGCAAAACCGTGCCAAAAAAAGCTAGAGATCATTTAATGCTAAATTCGTTAGATTGAAGTTTTCACTTGGTGCGTTTCAGTTTAAAGCCTCGGCTGCTGGGATGATTTTGTGTGTGGTGCTATGGCTCAGGGTGTCGTGCATACAGGAGAAACACGGGCATCTGCTGCGCTGTGCGCTCGAGCTGCTGCGCTAATTAAGAGCACGAGAGCGTCCATCCGTGCGGAGTCCTCGCGGCTTCGACGCTGCGTGGGTCACTAAAACACACAAGTCGGGGTCTGATGCACGCTATTCATACGCAGTGTTCACTGCTTCCTGAAACCTGTCAGTAAAAGTGAACTTCAACTAGCAAAACGTCGTTCGTTCGCAACACCCTGTAACGCAATCAAACGCAGACATGAGTGTGTGAAACTTGATGTAATAAAGATATAGCGTCAAACACGCACTTTCTCGGTGGCTAGGAGAGTGTTTTAGCCTCTCGTTCAGACTACTTAGTTGACTTTGGACTGGTTTTGTAACCCGCAAATAGCTAATGTGGCCTAACGTGAGGTAAAAGTGGGCGGACTCATAGTTAGGAGCCAGTCAAAGGTCACAGCAACTTAAGCTGATTTAATAACACACAGTATCCTATTTATCGCAGATAAATTTATTTACCCCCCATAACCCCTTAAGGTACCAGAAAAAATCAAGCTTTTGAACGTTTGTTATTATTATCAACTAAGTTATTGACAGTACTATATAAATACGAACTTTATCCATCAGGCTTAATTTGAATGGATTTTCCTCTATATCTAGGTGGTGCTCAGGAAGACCCCGCTGTATGACTTCCACAGGGCTGAGGGTGGTAAGATGGTGGAGTTTGCAGGATGGAGTATGCCTGTGCAGTACAAAGACAGTCACATTAACTCACACATGCACACACGCCAGCACTGCTCCGTCTTCGATGTCAGCCACATGCTACAGGTCAGTGTGCAGACATACGGTTTGTTTTGACACAGTACATGAAACATCTGCTTTAAATGGCACATTTGATGTACAGCATTGGCTGTTCATTATTTGAGTTAAGTGCGTCTAACGAATATTTGCTGTTTTCTCCTCATAGACTAAAGTCTACGGTAGAGACAGAGTGAAGTTCATAGAGTCTCTGATTGTTGGAGACATCGCTGAACTAAAAGACAACCAGGTTAGACAAACCCACACAGAGACAGTTGTAATAACTGTCGACTTCAGTTAAAAAAAAAGCATGCTTTAGCCACTAAAGATGATATTTCTTTTTCTAGGGCACTCTCTCCCTCTTCACAAACATTAAAGGAGGGATCATGGATGATCTGATTGTGACGAAGACAGATCAGGGTTACCTGTATGTTGTTTCTAATGCTGGATGTGCAGACAAAGACTCTGCTCACATGCAGGCCAGTAACATTAAACATATTCATTTACTTGATTCCGACTGATCAGGCGTTCAAATATTTTTGTATAAAGACTGAAAATATGAATTCCGTTAAACGCCGCAAGGGGGCGTCAAAATTCCTTAACGTTTCTCACTTCCAGTGTAATACCGTTTAAAATAATTACTGTTTGTTTGTTTCTTTAATGCGGTCGGTCTGTTAATAAATGTTATTTGTATATATTTATTTGCTTACACGTGTGTTTGTTCAGATGTATGCGTGTTTGTCTGTAGGCCAGACTGCAGGAGTTCAAGGCAGCAGGTCATGATGTAGATTTGGAGTTCATGGAAGAAAGTCTCATTGCTCTGCAGGGTAAGTCATGGGTCTGTGCTAAACATGTCTGCTTTATATTTTTAGAATACATTGTTATTTAAATGCACTATGTTAATTTTTGGGGCATTAGTTCCTGCAATGATTACATGTTTAATAATGTGTACGCAGGCCCATCAATGGCCCGGGTTCTGCAGAAAGGTGTGGGCGATGACCTCAGAAAGCTGACCTTTATGACCAGTGTTTTGACCCCGGTGTTTGGCATCAAGGGCTGCAGAGTCACACGCTGCGGATATACAGGGGAGGATGGAGTTGAGGTGTGTGTGTGATCTCCATCCGACTATCTGAAACTATTTACTATTGTTCAAAAGTTTGAGGTTTTTATATTAATACTTAATATACATTTTTGTATTGATACTGTTTACGTTACTCTACATTTACATGTAGACATTTTGCAGACGCCTTTATCCAAAGCGACTTACAAATGAGGACAATGCAAGCAATCAAAATCAACAATAGAGCAATGATACGCAAGTGCTATAACAAGTCTCAGTTAGCGTAACGTAGTACACGTAGCAAGGAATTTTTAAATTTATATAAGAAATAAAAAGAGAAGAAATAGAATAGAAAAAAAATAGAGAAGCTAGTGTTTGTTTGTTTTTATATACAAGCGGTTTGTAACTGAAAGAACAGAATTAGGATAAAGATAGCAAAAGAATTAGAGGTCAAATAAAGATGTAAGAGATGTTTTTAAGCTATTTGTATAAAGTTTTGTATTCATCTAAGAAAATAATATATCATGGTTTCTACAAAAATATGAAGCAGAAGAAAAATGTGACCTTGAACACGAAAATAATACAGCTCTGCAATCACTGCAATAATTAGAAAAGTTAAAGTTGCAATAATAGTTCACAATATAACCGTTTTACTGTATTTTGATCAACTAAATGAAGCCTTTGTGATTATAAGAGACTAGTTTTAAAAGCTTTCTTTTTGGGACGTTGTTTTGTGTGTGTGAGTTTTTTGTTTTGGTGTGTTTGTAACCTCTATACTGTTGTTTAAATGTGATTTATTCAGATCTCAGTACCAAGCAGAGATGTCGTCTCCCTGACTGAAAAGTTGTTAGCTGATGGTGAGGTGAAACTCGCTGGACTCGGTGCCAGAGACAGTCTGAGGCTGGAGGCAGGACTTTGTCTCTATGGCAATGACATTGATGAGACCACTACACCGGTGGAAGCAAGTCTTGTTTGGACTATAGGTACATGCAGACTTTTTTATTATCACTTCCTATGCATATATGACAGCTAATGTATCTCACCGCATTTCAAGGTAAGCGTCGTCGACAGGCGCGGGATTTCCCTGGTGCTGACATCATTGTTTCACAAATAAAGGCAAAGACTCAAAGAAAGAGAGTGGGCCTGATCTCTACTGGGCCACCTGTTAGACAGCACACACCAATCCTGTCATCTGATGGCAGGGTTATAGGTAACAAACACATTTGTGTTTAACGGAATAGCTCAAAATCATTGTTTGTTCACCCCTATGTCATTCCAAACTCTGTCTGGCCAACTTTATTTAAGGTGAAGTCACCAGTGGATGCCCTTCTCCCTGCCTTAAACAAAATGTTGCCATGGGATACGTGGAAGCTGGCTTCAGTAAAGTGGGCACATCGATCCAGGTGGAAGTGAGAAAGAAAGCAGTGCCCGCAGTGATCAGCAAGATGCCATTTGTGCCCACCAAGTACTACATGGGCCAGTAGACCTACTAATAATAAAAGCATCTGTGTTGGTGAGGGGGTCTGTTGTAGATCAGTCTGGTAGGATTTAGCAGTGGAGGTCACTGTCCTGGATTTCTGCTGAAATGAAGACCAACATTACAGATTATGAGACATGTCAACATTGAACATTCCATAATGCAAACACAAATGCCAACTTTAAACACAAACATGATTTACTTCCATTTATAATTACATTCCAGGGTACACTAATTGTACGACATTTTGGCCACTTGACTAGAAATTCAAATCAAATGGAATTTTACGATATGGGAAAGGACCACTTGCTGTGTGTATGTGTGTGTAACATAGAGCACTTAAAATGTTAGTTTGAGTGTGGGAAGTTGACATCTGTTTTAAAACTACTGATGAGGATTCTTTTTTTTTTTGCCACATCTGGTTTATTTTATGCCAGTGCACTGTTTTAGTGTCATAATTTATGATGTTCAGATATAAAATAATTAACAAAGCTAAGCTGAATGAAATACCCTGTATTAGAAAAGTGCCTAATTTTCTAGTAGGTGATTGTCATACTATAGTATTGTTAATTTCATTAACTTTAGACCACATCACTGTGAAGTTTTTCTCTCCAAAAGAACATTTCCATTTATGTTTCTTTTTGGGATGTGATTAAATATATTCTATATAATTTTATAAATTTGTACTTGTTTGGTTGTTGCCCAAAATAAGACGTTTAAAGTATATACACTTTTACATTAGCAGTAAACAATTTGGTATGGTTTATGTTTGTACTGTGGGCTGTGATTTTAAATAAAGTCTTTAACTTAATTATAACATTTTGAGATTTTTACTGTATTTGTGAATTTTGCTATTATTATTATTCAACGTTTAGGTTTGTGTGTAATGTTTTATGGTAGTAATTGTTAGTCAATAAATTGTAAAATAAGTATTGTTATAGTGAATAATTAACTTGTTAGAGCGTGAATGGGTTTTGATGACTTGTTGATAAACCTGGCGACCACGTGTATCACCGTCTCATTCAATGAGAAATACTAGCAACATAAAACCATAAAAGTCGCGGTATAATGATAGTTCTGTTTAGCGTCCTTATTGTTGTCATACAGAAAAGTTTATGAAGCTGTAACTTTTTTGCAGACTGTGCAATCCAAACATTTCAGATTTGCTGATCATTGTGGGAATTGTAGTTCTAAAATGTACGTCTCACGCAGAGGCCCTCGGTCTGGCTCATAAAGTAAACTACATTACCCATACTTCTCTGCTGCTGCGTGAGCCGTAGAGGAGGAGCGTGCCGGGTGTGCGAGCTGTTACCGATGGGAAGATGGTGGAATCTGGAGCAGCAACGTGCACGATACTCCGTCTCAAACATTTCCAAAAACATTTATCATCACTACCTGGCATTAGATATCGGTTACCTGGGGACAACCATAGATAATAAATACTAAAACCAATTCTGAATTCTAAGTATTTTGATTTCGGTGCGAGGCGCACCTTACATTGGTACGCTAGTGCCTAAAGCGTGGGGCCAAACTGCACAGATAACAGTATTTTGATACTCTGGCAAGGATTTCTCGGCTGGGATTGTTGATAGACTGTTGACTGTCTACAGCTTTTTTTTCTGTATTATCTCTCTTGTTTGGACCTCGGTATTTTGGAGCGGCTGTCAGAATGCCACGAAGCAAAAAGGGGAAACGCGGTGGAAACAGTTCGAGTAAGGGTAAGTTTAACACCTCCTGCTGTCACAGGCTATATAAACATGGTAACACGACAAAATATAGCGAAAAGATAGTTTTATAGTATAGTAATGGTAATAATAGTTTTATTGTACGCGTAAACGTCGCTATATTAATGCATGTTTATGCTTAAACAGTTAAATAAAGTAACATTTATAAATAAGACTACATGCCATGCTGTTTGGGTGACATTTTCCTGACCAGCTGGAAAATGAGTTCTTGATTTTACAATTTTTTTTAAATTTACTTTACGATTTCAAACTAAAAACATAAATTGTTCATTACAGTTTAGATTTTGTCTTGCTGCTGTGGCTGCAACCATTTTAGCACCATTTACAATTTGCCTAATTTCATGCGCCGCTCTTAAACATTTGAATGCATAATAAGCGAACATATTTAACAATGATTTTATTTTAGAAACTGTTTGCCCTTTACATCAGCAGTACGGATAGAAGCGGAGTGATTGACTGTCAGGGTTATTCGGTCTACAGCATGACAGGTGAAGCTCGTGTCTGCTCGTGTGTATATTTAGCCCAAGTGTCACCGAGTGGCGAAAAACCGGGCCTTTCCTGTTTAGTGACGAATTCTGACCCCCGCCAGATCATCACTACTCTAGTATTGGTAGGATTAGGGGTGGGTTAGGATTAGTCAATCGGGCAGCTCTTTCAATGAGGGGAATGATCATTTGACAGGGGGTCGAAAATAGGCGCGACACCTGACAACTCACACGACCTTTAAGATTAGATAAGTGATTTATTAAACTTTCGGCTAGTTGTCTGAATACGAAGACTTTATTTTCCTTTTAAAGAAATTAAATGAAGTTTTTTTCTTTAAGTGCACGCGCAGAGTCGCGTCACGCGCCGCGTCGGCACGCATTCCTCGTGCGTGCGTGTGTACCGCCGGTCAAACCGGAGCCAGGGATCGGTGATATGGCAAAAAGCTGATCTCTTTTGTGACAGACCTGACTGCGGCGAGTGACTGTAGAGTTATTTGTCTGAATGACGGTCAAATCTTACGAGTGAATGTCATGTAGAAAACAAAATAAAGAGAAAGAAAGCAAATTCCGCTCTGACCAGTTGAAAAATGGACCGCTAAAATTCAATCACTGTGACCAGATTAGGAGATCCAAATCTTTTTCTTCTTCAACTTCAGAATGCATGAGTATCATTTCTTTTCAGCCAACCCTGTACTACAGTTATATGATCTGATTTAATCTGTCTCTTCCTCTCCTGTTGACTGTGAGCAGGCTCACTTCGACAGGAAGTGCTTCAGCTGCAGTTGTCAAAGACTGCCCTGTCACGTACAGGTAGCGTGACCTGATCTAGATTGTGACCTCATGCTTCTCACCCCATTAACGTTTAATGAACTGCATGTAAATATCCATTCATGTGTATATGTTTACATCTTCTCTCATTTTCCAATGCCTTTAATGACTTGAGAACCAAAATGCCCCAGAAGCATCTATCACTTATGCTTTCGTGTGAAAGCAGACTCCTAGACGAGTGTTTCCTAACATTTTTTTTTTTGTCAAAAGTTCATCCACAGCCCCGTCAGAAAGGGACAATTACCTCTTCATTGAAACTAAACCAGAAATGAGATCTTTTTAACTTCTTTTATGTTGGAAATCACGTGATTGCTGTTATTGTCTCACCAAGTAGCTTTTTTCACTGAGGCAGCCAATTCATTGTTCTTTGAGCAATCATAGAGATAAACTGGAATGTTTAACAAAAGTAATCATTTGACCTTTTCATGGTAAAATTTAAATGCTAAAGTCCCCCCTGCTGCTTGGGAATTGCATGCGTCCAGTCTGTTTCCAGCTCTACTGAGTGAAAAGGCTTCTGGAAAGTACTGGAACTTAAGTTTAAATATTTGGACTAACTGTTTCTCTCCACATTTTGACTTTGCACAGTCTGATACTACTGTGAATTGTCTCAGATTTTATTTTTTATTTTTTTAATATAAATTCCTGACCATTCCAGCCCCCTCCCCCCTGATATTCTTCGTGTGCTAAATGCACTGCTGCTTCTCATCTCATTCCAGCTGATATGTCTTGTTATGCTGATGCATGCATTGGTACCTCAATTTTAAAGTCTGTTGGGATGGCGCATTCATATTGATGAACTCTTAGTTTGAGCCCTTTCAGTTCTATAATGGTTTTATGACATTATTCTAAATTAGTTTTTGCTAAAATCAGCAAATCAGTGAACCAGTTGATTGAAGCTTTGCGTAGAGGTTTTGAAAAATTTTAGTCTTTTTTTTTTTTTTTTTTTTTTTTTGTCTATTTACTCGTACTGCTTTGGGGTCGGTATTTAATTAAATTAATTTATTTAATCAAGGGTGCTTTGATCTGATCGAACGTGATAGTAAAGACAATTATTTAAAATAGATTATAAAAAGTAATTAAAAGTCAGATCTGTCAAACTGTCACAGATACCCGATCTACAAATATCAGACTGGAGCATCCCTAATTTTAGACTTGAATCAAACTTATACCATTTTAGACTAAGGTTGTTTGAAATACAAATAAATATAGCATAGTGGTTTTAAAAGGTTTGATTGAATCTTTTCAAATGTATGAGCTGAATGAGCTCTTTCACTGATTAACCTGATCACTGAAGAGATCTGATTCATTAGTTTCATGATCCAGAGAGGATAGAGTCTTAGATTTTCTCCACCTTAATCTGTCTTCCTGGATTTAATTATAAATTATAAGTTTTAATTTTTAAGCATGCCATTCACAAATCCTCATGTTTCTATTACGCTTTCATGTTAAACTAAAGGTCTGCTATTACCTTAAGGCAAACAGGTGGGCCTTTGTAGTCTTTATATACATATGTGTGTTTGAGAAAGGCCACAGTGAACTTTGACCCAGTTTAGAGCTCTGGGTTGTTGGTTTGTTTAGAAGTGAATAAGTGAGTTTGAAAGAGGTTTTCAGTTGGGTTTCTTAATCACACTTTAAGCTGAAGTTGAAGTCAATGTGAGACACTTCAGATTACTAAAACTAAGGGCACAGACTGGTTTTGCAGTCCTACTTGTGTTTTCTTTGAGCACTGAAGTGAAGCTTCTGGTTTGTAAAAGCAAAGGGTTCAGGTACATAAACATTGTGGCACATCCATCTGACTAATATATGCTCATTTCCATCCTTTATTTGAAGATGCAGTCTATAACATTTTTGTGTTAATTTATGTAAGCGAGTACGTCATGAATCCATTTTCTAAACCATGTTTTTGGCTTGTCACTATACCTATAATAAGTGTTTATTTTCGTAATATTTACACTGGTTCGGATAAGTACCATTCTGGAGTAGCCCGTATCTGTGATTTGCCATATACATAAACAGAGAAATAGCTCTGGTTACAATGTTCTTCTGTTTATTAACTGCTAGAGCGCCACAAGTTACAGACTGCAGCTTTAATTAAACCATTAAACCAATGTTATCTTAAATGTGTATATCTTCATAATGTTTCTGTCTCTCTCTGTTTTAGGGAGAAATGGGGTGAGAGGCGAGTCTGGTGTAAGTGATGACGAGTTGGCATCAGATGTTCTCAGTCACTACAGCAGCGCCAGTGAGAGTGCATCAGTCATAGATGAGGGCGCAGGTACACAGATGACATGCACAAACCTGTTTGCTGTGTGTGTATATAACTACAAAAACACATGCACATACTGACACTCTGCTGTGCAGGTGAGGTGGTAGATGAACAAACTGCTCAGGAAGAAACGGAAGACAAACTAAAGCAATGCATCGACAATCTGATGGACAAAAGGTATTAATACATTGACACGCAACAGTAATGCAAGCACACAAAAAGTTACCGGAAACTATGCAGCTGTTTCACTCTTGTATATGTTTTTCAGTGCTAGGAACCGTCTGGCTGCACTAGAAAGTCTGCGCTTGGCATTTTCTTCTAGAGTCCTGTATGAGTTTTTGTTAGAGAGACGTTTCACCATCAGTGACTGTCTGGAAAGGAGCTTGAAGAAAGGTGGGAATTAGGACATATTTGTCTGTTCATGCATGTGAATGTTCCAGTTAATGTCAATGGGACACTCTTTATATTATTACAAATGAGAGCAGTCTTGCAGTCGTACATGTGTTTGTTTTCTCTGAGCACTAAAGTGAGTCTTCTGGCTCTTCGTTTAAAAGCAATCTATCACTTATAAAGGGTTAAAATTATTCTGTAAAACAATTAATCCTGATAAATCGCATTCAAAAAATAAATTAAATAAAATTATTTATATATATATATAATTATTATTTTTTAATTTATTAATTTTTTTGCATAATGTGTGTGCGCTGTGTATATTTTGTATATGTAAACACACATGCATGTATATATTTCTGAAAATTATGTATTAAATATACTTATAATGTCAATTATATAAAGACATGTAAATGTTTTCAAAATATAAACTGTGTGTGCATTTATTTATACATAATATACAGAGTAAATGTTGCAGTATATCAAATTACTTTATATTTCAATTACTATTCTTTTTCTCTTAGTTGTTTTGGGTTGACTGACTTTATAAAGTATCTTTTGCTTTAGGTGGAGGAGAGGAGCAGGCTGCTGCTGCTACAGTGGGTGCTCTCTTGTGTGTGCAGCTCGGGGGTGGAGTTGAAGGTGAGGAGGGCTTTAAGATGCTCCGCCCCATCCTCAGCTCCATTTTGATTGACAGCTGTGCCAGCCTGTCAGCTCGACAGAGTGTGAGTTGGTGCTTCAATATGCCTAGATACCTTTATGCCTAGATCACATTTTAAGTGTTGTTATATCTCACCTTTTGTCAGTGCGCTCGAGCTCTGGGTATGTGCTGCTACGTGTCTGCCTCAGATGATGCAGAGGTATGATCAGATTGTGTCAAATACATATCAGTATTTATAGATCTGCACGTTTAGAATAGTATCATCTATCTCTTTCCTCCTGTCTTTTTTCAGGACCTGGTAAAATCACTTGGTCACTTGGAGAGTGTGTTTGCGGGTGCATATCCCCTGGGTGATGGCACTCTGCCCTCGGTCAAAGCTGGGATCCCTGCGCTCCACAGCACTGCCCTTCAGTCTTGGGCGCTGCTTTGCACCCTTTGCCCTGCATCACGCATCAACACCATTCTGAACCAGTGAGTGTGATTTGCAAAAAAAAAATTGTGCGGTCAAAACTAGTTTATGCAGGCAATTAAAATTTTTTTTTAAATAGTTTATTATTTACTTCTGTTAATGCAGTGGCGGAGCTTAGGGTTGGCCACCTCACTCATAATTTCTTTTATTTTTTTTTGGACAAGAATTGCTTTTAATCAGTCGCAGAATGTGACGTGCGCTGCAACTTCACTTCGCTAGTCCAACAAGCTCGAAAAAAACTACTGTGCTCACAGTGCCGACGCACGCTGTATTCTGTATAATTTCGTATGAAATCGCCATAGAAACTACATACATGCAATGTTATGGTCAGTTACAGCATAAAGTTACCAAAAAGATTAAACAACGCCTTTTTCAGAAGTGATTTTCAAAACGGTTCTGGAGCTTCCTAGCAGTGTCTCCCTCATCTAACACACCCGATACAACACATCAGTTCATTAGTAGAGAATGAAATGGGTCAGAAAGGATGATTCAATGAGTCAGGATGAGTCACATTCAGCTCTTAAAGAAATAGCAGCCAAAAACAACCCAATAACCAGTTGTTGTGATGTCTGAGGAAATCAATAACTGTTATATAGCTGTACTTTTTGACCTGCATTTAGTTTAGAATTTAGTGTTTGATAACTTTAATTTCTGTAGATTTCTGCTGAGGGGCACAGGTAACCTAGCTAAATATAACATTTATTACAGTATGTTTATTTGAAGATTGTTTTAAGTTCACATAAATTAGAAGTTATAGAAGTCTAATTTTAAAATTGATAGTTAATTATAATGTAATGTTTAATGGCTATAGTCAATGGTTAAATAAAGGGATTTTTTATAGTGAAATCAGTATTACTTGGTGTAGGTGATAATGGCCTTCAGTCATAAAAAAAGATGCCATTAAAAATGTTGTTTGTACATTAATTTAAAAATTGAGACGTGAAAGTATTGCCATATAAAAGTATGTTTAAAAACTTAAATTGTAAGGTGGGATTAATTTCAGAAAAATGTGATTTTTAATTCTTTTTTTTTTAATCAATCGCCAAAAAACACATCTTTGCACAAATAGTTCATAGTCTAAATAGGCAAAAGATTGCAAAAAAAGAAGTGCTATAAAATTGATAAAGGAACGAAAAACCAAGTCCAAGATAAACAAAAATTTACTGAGCAACAAATGTTTAACCTACAATATTTATTTGGATTAATGTTTAGATGGATCTTCCCATATTTCCTCACTGAACTTAAAAAGAAGTGCTCTCAATTATATCCCTTTTTCTTCTAGCTTGTACTATTATACTGTAACTTTGTATTGCTAGCCCCTGTCATGCTATTGCTTCCTTAAGATCAATCGCTTTTTTTGTCCTCGTTTGTAATTCATCCCTTTGGATGAATGTCTGTTAAATGATTAAATATAAAAATGACCTGCCCTTTAGTAACTAGGCAATGAAGGTGGTCTTGTTATGAACAAAATGTTTGCCGTTCATCTGTGAAGCTGTGATTTTATTATTTCACATTTTCTTTTTTTTCTTCATACCATATGGGCCCTTTCATTGTGACAAAGCTACAAGCCAAAATCATTTTGGTATCTAAACCACAGTGAATACAAAAGACATATTATTTTGTTATACTTTCATCAGGAAAAACATGACAACACCCAGATTGAATAGATAGATAGACTTATTTATCTGTAATATGATCTGTCTCTTTGTCTGTCTTTTAGCCACTTGCCACGTCTACACGCGTGTTTAGAAAGCAGTGAGGTGAACTTCAGGATTGCTGTGGGAGAGACCATCGCTCTGCTGTATGAACTGGGACGGGACATCGATCAGGTGTGTGTTATGTAGTGCTGAATAGGTTTCAGTGTCAGGACGATGGCAGTACGTAATGTGTGTTGTGTTTCAGGAGTTTGAGTATGAGGACTGCGATGTATTGTGTGACAGTCTAAAGAACCTGGCGACTGATGGAAACAAACATCGTGCTAAAAATGACCGCAGGAAACAGCGCTCCATCTTCAGAGAGGTGCTGCACTACATCGAGGTGAAAGGAAAACCACAACTCATGCCTTCTTGTTTTTAAATAGCGTGTCAGTTACTTGCAGCCTAATATTTTATAACAACTTTGCATGCATTGGTAAGTCCAGGACTGTCTTAGATTTACTGAAATCAGACATTTTCTTTTATTTTCAGAATGAAGATTTCACAGAGGAGAAGATCCAGTTTGGAATTGAGGCCATCTACATTGATGGCTGGATGCGCCGCAGGATTTATGATGCCTTTAAGGAAGTGCTCGAGTCTGGAGTCAGACACCATTTACAGGTGAGGAGGACCCATTGCACCTCACATAAATAACTCTAGTAGTAGGAAAAACTTAATTTAAATTCATTTATATTTGAATCTATATTCGAGTCATGCACTGTATGACTATTGAATCTGGCTTGGTTAAATTTAAATGTTAAATGTTTTCAAAGATACCTATTATAGAAATTTCAACCTTCTGGTTCTAATTAAAACAAATCAGAAAATCATTGGGGGTTTTTTGTAGACGTTTCTGTGTATAATAATTTTAGAATATTAAAGTGCTGAATGTCCGGGTATCCCTCTTGTTTTTACCAACAACTTTATATGTTGTTAATAGTTTTTTATGGTTTGACGTCTCTCAATCGCTCTCAATTTCTTCTGTTTCTACTATTTTAGAGCTTGTCATTACTTCAAAAATGTATATTCTTTGTAAATTACCCAAGGCTACCTCATATATTGAGGTGTTTTTTTTTTTGTTTGTTATTCATTATTTTAATGCTTTTCTTGTTTTGTATCAAGTTATCTTATGTTTGAGAACCACTATTCTGCAGTGTTTGTAATGAGTTTCGTGCCTCTTTTTTTTGTAGTTTAATCCTTTGTTGAGGGATATTTTTGGACTTGGACCTCCTCTTATCCTGGATGCGTCTGTCAAAGCCAGCAGGATCTCCCGCACAGAGAGGGTAATTTTTGAACCTTTTGCTTATGAAATATAATAAATAACGCACAGTGACACTAACTTGACAAGTTAGTTTTATAAATGGTCTTCCAGTGAAATCAGCACAATTCCATACACGTTTTGTGTGCTTATCTGTATAACTTTGGTTTGTCTCTTCACAGCATCTGTTTAATTCTGCTGCATTCAAGGCCAGGACTAAATTAAGGAACAAAGTGAGGGACAAACGTGCCGATGTGATGTGAGGATGAAGGCGACAAAGACAACACTACATCCTTAAAATCCCCCACGGCTCACTTGAATTTATAGTTTGACATACTGCCAAGCCAGAGACTTGACAATGGACATGCGTGTTTGTCTGTCTGAGTGTGTGTGTGAGAGCGTGAAAGGCTGGGTGTGTGCGCACGTGTGTATGCGGTGTTGTTTTTATTTAACATCACAGTGTAAAAGCTAGGGATCCTACAGTTAAACCAACATGAAATATAACAACCTATTATTATAAGGCTGAATTCAGCTTTCTGTTGAAACCTGTTTTACCTGTCTTTTGGAGAGAAAAAATAATTTTTATGATCGAAACATCAACTTTTTACAGATCTACAGCAAAGAGGCCAAGAAAAACTCATTCTTTGTAGATTTTCTATATGCATTTTATAAATGGACTATGCTGTTGCACCTCCGATCTGATAATGCAAACAAATGAAAATACATCTGTGACTGCAGGTTGCCAGAGTTAGTGTAGACCGTTTTGTTAAACCTCTCTCACTGCCACTAAATCAGCCATGTTTCACATCTTAGTTCTACTCATCATCTTCTGACTTGGTCTGATGCAGTCAACTAAGGTTCTTACGTTATTGTACCTTCACCCCAAACTCATGCCTGCCTATTTCCATCATGCTTTCAACATTTATTTTGAATTTCTTTCTAAATATCAAAAACCACCATGTCCTAAGGTTTTTTGAAGCAAATGTACTGTATGCAGCAGCAGGATTTTGAAAGAAATAACACAAAATAAATTATATAATTATCCTTTACAGAGTCTGAAGTCTTTTTCGGTTTAATTTCTAGTAAGACATGGCTTTCATTAAACACAAATTATGAGGAAACTGATGGCTAGAACTGCGTTCCAAATCTCAGCCTTGTTATTTGATTACATATCATTAAAACGTGTTGTTTGAAACTAATTACTAGGAACATGCGCGTGTTTTCTAACTCTTATTTTGAAAAGCTTTCTACACGCCGCGTTTTAAGGGTAACTCTCGCGAGATGTAACAAGTTTGGCTAAAATGTTCAGCCATACAAGTCAACATACAGAGGTAAATTACAACATTTCTGCTTACTTAAAAAAAGGGCAGCTCGATCAACTCTCGTGGTATCACGAACGAATAGGCAAGGTTACCAAAATACATAGCATATAACGCTACAGGTGGGTGACGGTTTGATGCAGCGTCGAGACGTGACCAGCTGCAGACCTGCTAATCGGCCCGTGGCTGGAGGAGTCCGTCAAAGGATCCGCTGTTATTACCCACCGTTTGTGTTGTGAAGTATTGATTGTCTACCCCCTAATTATATTTTGGGCCTGACCACATAATGGCGTTACTTTCGCTTTAATTCAAACTATATGATGTTGACATCTACATTTCCTTTTTAGAATGCAGATTCAGATAGATTTGGTGTAGACAAATGTAATTTCGTCCTACTTTTATATATTTTTTTAAATCGCATATTGAGGCGAGAAGTAAGATTTTCACGTACGAAGCACTTGTCTGGACACAGATGCCGCTGTTTTACAGTTTTTATTTATTTAATTTGACTTTTCATTTAATAGCTACACAAAAGTATTTTGCGAGGAGAGGAGCAGCCAACTCTCCAGAGATGTGAGGACTGCTGTTCCTTCTACCACTGTCCTTTCTGTGGGCCTGAAATGTTCAAGCCCACCATCAAAAGCAAATGTTTAAAACATTTACAAGGTCACAGAAGAAGAGCGATACGGCACAAGGGCAAGTATTAAATAATGTGTGCGAGAAATTACAGCCATTTAAACGTATATATTTTACTTGAAATGCATTTTACTTGTTCCCTTCAAGTATTAAAAGCACTAAAGGATAGGAATTTATAGAAGCATAAGTAAATCTTAGTATTACATGGATATCTAACAGAGGACTTTTCCTTTTTACCTATTTTTTCCACTAGAGTTCTTCATTTTTAAATGTCATTTAAAGTGCCGAACTGCTCCACACTTTCACTGCGTCAGCTGCACATCCACTTTTATGAGGAAAGATGGTTTCCTAAAACACCTGGCCACGTGCGACAGCAAAAAATCAAAGGTAACAGTTGTGGAGTTAAAATCAGACAAGGGCTTACCTCGACCGGATCTTCATCTGACTACATCTGAGGCTTGCAGCACCGAGGAGATGCCCGTTAGTGGAGGACACAGGAGTCTGATCTCTGAGGATGCTCAGAAAATCAGGAGAAGAAAAGAAAACTTTGAGCAACACGTGTGCCCTAAAAGGGTAAGTTTCTTTTTTTCTTTTTTCTTTTTTTTTCTTATGTTTTTCAGCATAGATGACACATTGTTTTTTTTTACATTGACATATATTTCTTGAGCATCAGATCAACATATTTGAATGATTTCTGAAAGAACATATAACACTGGAAGAATGTTTGGGGCCTTGTATGAAAATATGTGACAAACTGTAGAAATGAATATAGAAACCTCTATTCACCCTGTGCTGCTGCAGGCTGTAAGCGAGGAAGCAGAGAGCCAGGGGCCCAGCGATTCAGAGACTCCAGACCAAAACTCCACAGGTCAGTTTCATCAAACAGAAAACTATTTGACTTGACCTTTCATTTCCATTGGCCATTATTTGATCATAGTAACAGTCATTTATAGTGGCAGCCATTCATTTTACAATGTCTAGTTATTCTATGCCTTTCTGTCAGTCCAGCTGGTTGACAACCAGACTAGAATATGTCTCCATGTCCTCTGATAAGTGTTTGATAGTCTCTTTAATCTCGTGTGAAGGAGGGATTATGGAAGCGCGGGTGAGAAGCGATGACCCAGCTACATCCCCAGTTGACGAAGGAGATCCTTCAGTGGTAGATCTCTCTGTAGCGGATCATAATGTCTCAGATTCTGCTGCCAATCCTCATCCTATAGAGGCCGATGTAGCTATACAGACTTTGGTAAATGAGATGTTCTCTGGACGCACATCTGTTGAAAGCACCCTCCCACAAAGATCCAGATACGATGCACAAGATCTGTGTCCGTTCTGTGGTTTAATGCTGCACAGGAAGAATCTGCAGGTGCATCTAAGAAGGAAGCACCCAGATCAAGTGTCAAACCAGGAGAAACCTGCCTCTGCTCAGGTGAAAAACCCAAAACCACAGAGACTCCTCTTGCGACAACAACAGAAGGTGAGAGAGGTTCATCCTTTGGGAGGTTTCACTGATTTTTTTACTCTTTAGAGCAGGGTTTATGAGGGAACTGCAATGAGTTTGTGAGTTGATGAAAGCTGTTATTTTTAAAAATAAATACATGTAGATTAAAACTAAATAAAACAATTAAAAATCATTTATTTACCTGCATGTCATGTGACAAATTACTGATATCAGAGGACTGTGAATGTGCACATCTGTTATTAACATATCAAAATAATAACTAAATATGAAATAATATATTAAAAATGCCAAGGGTAAATATTTTATGTCAAATGGGTATGGTTGGCCAAAAAGTTTAGGAAATTTGTGCTTTTAAAATACAGCCTTAAAGAGACCTACCTTATTTATTTATTTTTTTTATTTTTTTATTTTTTATTCTCGTTATTCCAAACTGCATGACTGTTTTATTCTGGAGAACACAAAAGCTGATATTTTGAAGAAAAGACAATCTTGGCCATTGTTAAACATTTCCTCTGAGTTTCTGTAAAGAAATTACATGACAGGTTTCCAGTGACGGTGTGTTGATGTTATATTTATGAGGGGACTCTTCCATTAACATTGTTGACGTGTCTCAGAAATTCACACTAATCATATTTAAATAGTATAATTTTTTTTTTTTTTTTTTTAATAAATATAAATAATAATCCTAAATTGTTTGAATTTAAAGATAAATAATAACGTAAACATCTTAAATATTTTTAATCATAAAATAAATATTAACAGATATCATTTAAACATCCAAAAAGGAAATCGCGATATTTTAAAAGTGACGGGAAACGAAAATACAGTATTATTACGTGATTACGTACAGCAAAACCCAATACTTTGTACATGACACTGTAGGTTATAATTTTATGCGTAAACACGAGTCCTTCAATACTGGCGCAGGTACATGAAGATTATAGTGTCGAAAGTGTGATGGATAAACTGAACCCCCCTCAGAAAGCCGCAGAATGGATGCGTCCGCACCGAAAGTGCTTTGTCCGCGGGTGAAACATCGGCTCTTACCGACACTCCAGCGATTTTTTCCGATCTCGCTCTTCTGTCACGACGGTCCTCTTCGATTCACTGGACCGGTGTGGGTTGTTGTTGGTGACATGCATTGCCGTGGCGTCTGGGCTGTTGTTTTAACCAGATTTTACTTGCGCCCAGCTGACCCATATCTATTTTAAGGTGCAAACGTAAACGGTGCTACTTTTTTAACGTCTGGTCACTATTTTTTTTACGTGTTGCTTTATTATTGACAGCATGCATGTTTTTAATGAGCTCACTGGAAGCGTGATATCGTTAACAAAGCGTTATAAATACAAGCGAGATAAAATGGGTTGTTTTATACAGCAAAATGTTGACTGAATGTGTAACTGTAGCTATTTGTTAATTAGGTGCGTTAAATACTAAAAATGGAAAGTTTGTATTCTGCTGAGCACTATAGTACGTGAGACAGTATGTACTTCAGCAGTTTATATGATTCATGTACGAGTTCATGTGAGTCAGTAGACTCTAAAGTGTCAAGAATGGGCTGTTTCAAAGTGTGTGCCCACAAGAAAGGCAGGTTCATGTTTGTTTTCTTTTTATGTTGACTCGTATTGTATATGTTTGTGGTCTCAGATTGCAATGGAGAGTGAAATCAGAGATGTGTTCAGACACTGTGTCAGGTTTCCAGTGCCCGTTTCTGCCTCTGTGGTCGCTGATGAGCTGGTGGACACTGCCAATGAAAAGCGTTGTATCACCGTTTTGGCTCGTAAGTATATTGGAAAGTTCTGTCGTGTGGTTTTACGGTGTACTCTCTGTAATTAGACGTACCTTTATGATGCTTGCTGGTTTATTTTGCAGGTTGGAGCCAGTGTGATTTGGAGAGGGGGATGAAACTGTGTTTCTCTCAGAGATGGACTCTACTGTGTAAACGTGACAAAATCGAGCATGTGCTGCCGTCTGGAACAAGCTCGCACATAGAGAAGGAGTAAGAGATATGCGTAATATGCATAATATGATATTCATGTATCGCAGGAGATAAAAAGAAAGACTGCAAGTATGCAACACATCTGTCATCAAAATACATCTTTCATTTTCAGGTTGCTCAGCTGCCATTCACCTTTTGGGTCTATTCAGGCTCTCATTCGGGAGGAAGCAGGACATCAGTACTTGGAGGTAATGGTCATATTAAAATATCTGTGATATTAAAATATTCAATTATTAAAGTATGGTTCTTAATACTCTTTTTTTTCGATTGGTAGGTTTGGGGCCAGAATGGTCTGGAAAAAAGTTTGGACCTTACAGCTCTAAATAAACATGGAAAAGTGTATGACGATGGTAAGAAATACTTTTTTTTTGCTGTCCATGTTATATTCAAATAAATTCTGTTCTTTAGAACTTCATATTCATCCAACAATTCTGAGAAAATGTATTAAGCAAAGCAATTGTTTTCAAATGGTTATTTTAAATGGTAATCATTTTTTTGCAATAATACTGTTTATTGTATATTTGATTAAATAAATGCATGTTAAACATGAGAGAATTAATTACAAATATATATATTTACAAATGTTACTGTTCCTATCTGGAACCCAGATTGTTTAAGAATACCTGTCTGATTGAGTGTACTTTGTTTCTTTGTGTATCATTAGCTCAATTTGCATGTTTGGCCTGGTCACCATGTGAAAAAAAGTTGCTCTATGTGGCTGAAAAAAAGAGGGTGGAGCCATCAGCGCACTCATCAGTTGCATCTGTCACTGAGGACGGTGGGCTAGTGTTGCTTGAGGAGCAGGTGATATGTCTTCTCCCATATATAGTTTAATACAGTGAAGATATGCGTTCAAGGGTTTTAAAGAAGTCATATGTGCATTTCTCAGGATAAGAACGTATATGTTGAAGATTGGGGTGAAGGCCTGGTGGGTAAGAGCTGTCCTGTCTTGTGTGTGGCTGATCTCAACAAAGGGGCGGTTATCGTATATGCTGGCATCCCTCCGCATTTATCACCAGGACAGGTGAGTCAGATTTATATTATAATTCTCACTTGCCTTATTGATAATCTGTTTTATATATTTTATGCATGGGAAATGTTACATCAGCAATCTCAAATTCATCTGTTGTAAATGTGAACTGAATGATAAAATACTCCTTGTTCTATTTTAAGGCTCTGTGGGCACCTAATGGAAGGGGCGTAGTGTTTGTGGGCCAGTGGAACGAGCCGTTCAGACTGGGCCTGAAATTCTGCTCTAATCGTAGGCAGTTAAAGATGGCTTCAGCAGCTAAAATTTTTCCTTAGAAATATTGATCCAGTACTAATGCCACAATAACTTAAATGCAAGTATTTAATAAGATGCTTCTGTGAGAGAATTAATTCTTATATTTTCTCAATTTTCTCCAGATCAGCTCTCTATTACCTGGATATGAAAGGAAACTGTGGTTAGTATCTTTATGGGAGGGTTTTTGTGTGTGCATATTTTAAGTACCTTTTCTTCACTCCTTGGGTTTTGACTTGTGTACAGTTTTGTGAAACTAGAAACTGCTGGTCCTGTAACCTCTTTGTCCCATATGACCTGTGTTTGCCAGAGTGCTTGTCAGCCGAAGGTGTGTCTGTGTCAAGCCCTCGAATGAGTCCAGACTCATGCTGGATCGTATACTTGCAGGGACAGGTGTTTGGACCACATCACCAGTGCCTGAGAATGATGCTGGTGAGAACATACAGTTAAAAATATCATACATGAATTGTTTTATAATAAATAATATTTTTTATTAAAATGGATAGTAATAAGAAATGTTTTTGAGCACCAAATCAGCAAGTTAGAATGATTTTCTGATGGATAGTATAACACTGCAGATAGCTACTGAAAGTTTAGCTTTTCCAGCACAGAAAAAAAGTATTAATAATATTTCACAGTCTTACTGTTTTTAATGTATTTTCAATAAAACAATTGCAGCCTTGGTGAGCATATGAGACCTATTTGATTAAGGTTAATCTTACTGACCCCAAATTAGACTTTTATTAGAATTTTTATAGAGATTATAGAGATTATTATATGTTTATAGAGACTTTTTTTCCCTCTTTTTTCATGTCTTGTAGTATGACATGAAGAACAGAAGCTCTTTGGTCTTAGTAGATGTGGTCAGGAGAGCAGAAAAAGGTACTTGGATGAAAACACACATGCATGCACAATGAAGAGTAAAGTGAAGTCAGTTTGTGTAGTGTCACATCCCTTCACAGGTCAGTTTGCTGGTATATACGAGTCGTTGCCGTCTCAATGCTGGTCTGCAGATAGTGAGAGAATCTTCTTCACCAGTGCCTGTGAAAACAGTAAGGTAGGAACAACATAAATACACATACACCAGTGCTTGACCAAAATATTTGTCAGTTTTTTTTCTTTACTATCTTTCATAGAAAACCTATATGTCTCTCATTTCTGCACTTTGTAGTTTCTGAATGTCAAAATTTGTTTTTCTAGGCGGTATTCTCAGTTGACAGAACCACTGGAAGAGTCACACAAGTATGCGGCCTGGATCCGCTAAGACTAGGTAATGTGGACTCTTAAGAATTTACAGTTTAATCTCAGTGTCATTACTATGTTTCTTGCCGAGTGTGACAGTGATTAATTGTACGTGTGTGTTTGATAGATGATTTCGGGAGTGTGCAGCTGTTGACAATACAAAAAGACCTGATGTTGATGAGCTGCTCATCTCCAAATCAACCTCCCTGCCTGGTACAACCATACACACATGCACGCATTTTTCTTTTAGAATCATCTTTCACATAAGAAACGGTGTTACATGTAACAATGTGTATTTTCTGTAGAAAGTTGGCTTCCTTTCGTCAGTGGATCAGGCTGAGGACATGCATCTTTGTAATGTGGGTGGAGCAGACGTGTATGAGGGATTTGATTGGCAGCCCATGTTGATCACACCCCCTTCTCAGGAGGAGAACCATCAGTTCTGTAAGTAATATGATGTATCGTCAGATTTACAGCTGCTTCCAGCAATATTTCTTTTTGATTTTTCTCGTTTCCTCTTCTCTACTTTATATAGCTGGACTGAATTTTGGAGCAATTTTATTGAAGCCGTACAATCTTCCAGAGAGAAGAAAAAGTTCTCTAGTCATAAATATACATGGTAAGACTGACAATTATTTTGGTTCATGACATTATTTCTCACACGCAAGTGATCAGTGTATTTGTCTTTTCAGGTGGCCCTCATGCTCATTTTGCTGCTGACTGGAACGCCACGGCTGCTGCTTTAACCAAACTGGGATTTGCTGTTCTAATGGGTAGGGTGTATATGTGGCATTCTAGTTCTTGTCACAGCAAAAAATAGAGAATAAGCACTGATTTAAAGTATGACTTTGTGTGTTACAGTGAATTACAGGGGCTCCACTGGTTTCGGTCAAGATGGCATAGAATCTCTGCTTGGAAACGTTGGCAGTCAGGACGTCAAAGACGTTCATGTAATCAAATAACATTCAAATAATGTGTGCATATTAAGGAAAAATTAGCTCATTTCTTTTTTTGTGTGTCCAGAGGGCAGTGTTGTGCACTTTGCAGAATGAGACCACCCTTGATCCTGATAGGGTGGCGGTGATGGGTGGCTCTCATGGTGGTTTTCTGGCTTGCCATCTGGTTGGTCAGTATCCAGATTTCTACAGAGCTTGTGCAGCAAGAAACCCTGTGATCAATGCAGCCACTCTGCTTGGAACCAGTGATATTGTAGACTGGTAACACACTCACATTTACATTCATTAATGATTTGTTTGCAGTGGCCGAATTGATTGTGACGATGTTATGTGGTTATGCTGTCCCTACAGGAGATATTCCTCTGTGGGGATTCAGTATGCTTTTGACCGGCTGCCCACATCACAGTCCCTCGTTTCAATGCTGGAGAAGTCCCCCATAATACATGCTGCACAGGTAAACACACACACATTTACTAGCTTAATCTAAATGTGTACATTACATAGACTTTTGTATACAGCCAGTTATAAAAACTGAACTCTCATCTTTGAAAAAAAACCTTGTACATTTTTTTATTGTATCTTTACCTTTTTGTTGTTGTTGTTTTTAAAATAAATTAAGACATCCCCAAAAGGTGTTTAAACTGACTTTTGGGAATAAATTTATCCACATAGTATGGTCAGACAAGTGCACACTCACTCATGCTTACACACAAGACGGCAATGATTAGCGTATATAGTATTTGTTAGGTAACAAAAGCTTCATTTTGAAATAAAAGATCTTAATATGGTTTGTAAATGTGTGTTTAGATCCGTGCTCCTGTGTTATTGATGTTGGGTGGGAGAGACAGGAGAGTATCACCTCACCAGGGTCTGGAGCTCTACAGAGCGCTCAAGAGCAGAAATACACCTGTCAGGTACGCATTCACAAACAGACACATATTACACTGATATTATTAACTGGTGATAGACTAGGCTGATTAAGTTTGTCCATTTTGAAATGTTCGTATTGATAACTAGAAAGAAAGCATTTTTCTGAAATAGAAATCTTTTGTAACATTTTTTTTTATTTAATGCATCCTTGAAAAATTAAGGTATTACTTTAATAAAAATCTACACAAATGTATATTTAGTACGATTTAAGTAACCCTTAAATAAATACTGGTTACATGTAGCAATGTTTGCAAAAACCCACTGCAGTCAACCACTAATCACTATTTTGAAGCCTTCTATTTCTTTTTCCCTGTCTTTATCACACACTTTCTCTTTCTTTGTCTGTCCCCCAGGTTATTGTGGTACAGTGATGAGGGTCATTCGCTGTCTAAAATCAACACTCAGTCCGACTGCTTCCTCAACATCATTCTGTGGTTTAAAGAGCACTTAAACTGATACAGCGTTTCCCAGAAACGCATATGAAAACATTATTCGAATGCTTTTTTTTTTTTTTTTTGTCTGCACATATTGTGTTTGACATTCTTGCCAAAACTGTAGATGTCCATGAATGTTGCACTGAAGCTCAAGTTAAAGGTTATACAGGTCACTGTCCACTAGGGGACAGACCAGTCCATGTTAAATTAGCACTGCTAAAATAAGGGGTCAAATGCCAAAGGATGAAATCATTGTTTAGAAATCAGAGCTCATGTACTGTGATACTGAACTTGTCTTGTTTTTGAACTTGAGTCGATATCTGAACATTCACCCTCTATTGTGAGATGTTTGCTCTTCACTATGTTTTTAATGGACAGTTACGATTTTGCCAATATTTTTAGATCAAACCGTGATTACATTGTAGGTTTAAATTGGTTTGATTATGAAAAGAAAAGTACGCTTAGGATGGAAAGTAGTAGAGAAGAACAAAAACTATTTTGTAGTTTCTAAAATGTATCTATAGAGATCTTCAACATTCCATATTTATAAACGTGATACGAGACAGAAATGTGTGATTTATTTTGGCCAATGCTTCTACACATAGATCCAGGACCAGCTCGCATATCTAAGACTTTTGTGTCCATTTCACTTGCAGCCGCTTAAGAAAGGTACTTCCCTCAAACATTTCTTTGTTTTATAGTTTTGCAACATTTTTGTACTTTGCTCACTTAATCTCCAAATCCTCTTTGACAGATTCATTCAGCTCTCATGTTTCTATCATGAACTTTGTTGTTCAATGTTTTCTATATTGTTATTAGGTATCCTGTTTTGTGGCTCCATTTGTGGCACACTGAGTTCCAGTCAGTTTTATGTTACATTATTTTATGGCCAATTGTAGCATGTGGGTTTTCAATATTCTGGCGGTCTCAGGGGGCAGATTGCTTTATACCCTGTTAAGATTGCATTGCTAATGACCCACAGAGAAAGAAGTAGAACACAAGAGGTCACCTGAGACCATTGCCACTGTGTGTGTGTGTGTGTGTGTGTGTGTGTGAGAGAGAGAAAGAAAGAAAGGTCTGTATTACTCCCCCTTTGATCGGTTTGGTGTAGGTGTCTGGGTCTTAGGCGGGTCAAATATCATTAACAGTCTTTGCTCTCTGTCTCAGTCTGCCTAGATGCCGGACGACATTCTCATAAAGGAAGATTAAAGAGCAAGGCAGAATTTGAGAATAAACACAAACACCCAAAACGCAGAAAATCATTGCCAGGGGGTGAAATGCAGATGAAAAACAGAAGCAGATTAGAGGAAGTAGGGAGAAAAATCTGAGTAGGTTTAAGGTCACACTGGGGTAAAATGAGCCACGGCTTAAGTCGGAGCTCTCATGAGCTGTGATGTGACAACTAAACGAAAACACGAAAGTTATCTGATGGCTCAAGCTTTTTTTGTGCCAGAATGCTGGGAGTTGGGTAAGATCCAGCAGGCCTGGGGTACGTTGAATCAACGGCCATAAATATGACACAGCTTGAAGCAGTGAATCTGTTTGAGTTGGCAAAGTAATACAACATAAATTAAAACTTTCAGACATCTTTGTTATACTTTGGTTCATGTTGCTTTTGGACATTACAAGTCTTTTATAAGTTGGTTACTTTGATATTAAAGTAGGTCTTGAATTTGATAAACAGCTCTGCTCTGTTTTGTTTTCCCCTATTAATTAGAAATGACACAAAATGTCTCACTAATGTGTGCTGAGCAGGGTGTTCAGTGTCCATCCAAATGGGTGCCCACCCCAAAAAACAAAACAAATGTCATCTTATTATTTATTTATTGGCTATTAAATTATGTATAATATGAGATTGCTTCTGCATTGTTTCAGTAGGATGTCATTGTCCATCACATATAAGCTAGTTTCTAGACCATTTCAATGCCACCAGTGCCAAAATACTTTTTTCTGACATCTAAAATATTAAACAATGAGCTGTATAAAAGCACTGTTATTGTAGAATTATTTATATATTATTATAGTATTTGTTGTGTTTTGAGTTAACTTTGATTTTACATTTTCAATTAGAATTTTAATAATTTTATGTTTTGCTATTATTTTTGTTATTTTAAATATTTCTTTAAAAAAAACCTAAATATTTAAATATGATTTTCTGGTTTTAGTCTTTCAGGTTATACTTTGAGTTTTTTTTAATTTATTTTATTTCATACAATTAAAGTATGTAGTTTATAAAAATACAATATTCCATATTTATATTTCATTTCAGTTAACAGAAACAATTTGTAATAGTAATAGTTTGGATTATCTGTACTATATTTTAAAAAATATCTCACAAAATGTCCTGCAGCCTCACATGAAGTGGACCAGGTCTTTGTTGACATAATGTGGAAAATTGAGCAAAAGGGTAAAAAGAGTCGCATCCAGAGAAAGAGATTGTTTAATAGACAGTGGTCAGGGTGAATGAGAAGGGCCAGAACTGACCAGTCATCCCCATAGATGAAAGAGTATACAAGTTCTGGGGCTGCTTGTGTGTGGTTATCAGTGTGTTTAGACAGAAGGCCCTGGAATTGGATTAGACTGAGGAGAGGACATTAAACAAGAGCATTTCCACCTGCTTGTGATTTAGTGTGTTGGATAGGAAATGCGATACTACTTAGTGTGAGGGATGTGAGTGATACGTTGTGTGAGTTTGTGCAGGCCTGAAAACATTACTACATTCTCATAGGGTGTGGTGTGAAGAGTGTGTTTGTGTTTATGTGTTCAAGGGGCCTGAGGCCAAAAGACTTTCGAGGTAATTAGCATGCTGCTGAAAACTATTAATTCATCTCACCTTTCCTCCCCCATGCTTCCATTCGTGGGCTGGTCCACAGCGCTCTGCTCAGTTGTCACTGTAATGGATGAGTCCATTAGCTCCCCCTGGCAGGGGAGGTGATCGGTCAGAGAGTAAACTGGGTAAAAAGGGCAAAACTGTCACCAAACAACTTAAGCTAATAGCTTCGCCACTTTACTTGATGAAATGTATTTAACACGCTCTCTAATCCTTTGCTTTTCTCCGTCCGTTCCTCGGATAAACGCACATGGCCAACGCGCCTATATATTCCAGTGACTCTCCTCTCGTCTTCTGTCATTTCCATCCCTTTGCTCCGTTTTGCCATGAACTGTTGTTTCTTGGAAGTGATGGAGCTGGAGAATATTTGGTCGCTTGTAAAGAACTGACATTTCCTGTCAGCGTTTGAGTGTTATGACTGGACTTTAGGGTGAGACGGGGCGCTGAAACAGTGTGTGTGTCCTGCAAGCAACAACAAATCCAGTGAGCAAAGGAAAAAAAAATCCAAAACAGTCTGATTTTGTATAGTCTCATTTGAACTGTGTTCAGAATGTAATACTATTGAAGTGTGCTATTAAAGCACACTGAATCCTGGCTGTTATGAAAAATGCGCACGAGAGAGAGATGAATACGTAATCACTTGCTTGATAACATTTGCTCACATTCAGACTTAATTGCTCTAAATTACTCGCACACAGGTTGCTATCAGGTCTCTGAATGAAAGAGAGGCTTTGATGTTTAGTTCAGTAATTAATGCACTTTATGACCAGCCTCATCCCAGGCTATTAAAACTCTGCCTTGATATACAAAAAGAATTTTCTGTGTATGTGTGTGTAATTATGATTGCATTAATAGCGGCTCTTTTGTTCTGTTTGTTTTAATTGAGCCAGTAGATCAGTATTTTTCTGCCCTTGGCTTCATGGTGAGCTCCCGCAGGCCGAGCGGTTATTGTGATGGGATGTTTTCTTCCACCCTATCTTTCTCAGTCCAGAGGATGCTGCTTATCCAATACTAGATGGTTTTTGGCTATACATGACAGGGATTCCTTTTATATTTACACAGCCGGAAGGTAGGAAATGTCTTTCTGTGTCCATTTCTAGTAATGAAATGAGTGCTTGAGGGAGAGGGAATTCAGCAACTCTATAGTTTAGGGTTCAAACTAAATACTTTAGTTGCCAGCTCAGATTTTTAATCCTCACCCTGGCACCAACCCTGTTGTATCCGTATTTGTGTGTGTTGTTTAGGAGTTAAATATTTTGACTGCAGCGAAGACAGAACTGAGACACTGTTTAGCATTTAGCAAACTCCCTGAATCTAATAAACCATGATGCAGTTTGTTTGCGTCTATTGTGTTTTCCCCCTTATTGTCCTCCACGAAAAATAAGGGATGATATGGCAGCACCAATAGTTGCCATACCAGAATTGTCTCAGCTCCTGACATCCACAGCATGTGTTACGGCTTATTCTATCCCACAGTTCTCTGCATATATATAAAGACTGTTCAAGTTCAAGACCCTTGTACAATTTGAAAAGTTTTTAGGCTGATAAACATTCCTAATGAGTGTAAATGTAATCTCCCTTCAGTCAGAGGCCTGACTACAATCACAGTAACAAACAGAGACGGACTGGCTGTAATGTTTGCCACATGTTTCTGATCACAGATCTGCAGGAATTACACTATAATCTCAGTTTAAGTGACCACGGCTCTCTGAATGAATGCTGAAGTACTGTTAACTTAGTTTGTTTAAATGCATGTAATGCTCTATGTATTGCAAACATGTATCCCAGTGTCTATTAGGATCAAATTTCCCAGATTTCACTGTTGCTCTCTCTCTCTGTAGGACAGCTCTGATAAAGTAAGGTGGGAGTTTGGCTTGAAATTGGTGATTGGTTGTTGTAACAGTTTTGTAAAGCTTAACAGTAGCAGTTCTGTTGTTTTAGGAGGACGAGTATAAATATGAGCTGGAATGTTTGCAAGATTCAGAAGTGCTCTCACCATAAGGCTGCGTTTGAGGGTCTCGGAGGCTTTTTAAAGTTGTTTTTTCTCTAAATGCTATCGGTCAGTGTCAGACTGCACATGTGCTGTATGTTTCTATAGCCTGATTCTACACAACTACCCATTAATGTACACACTTCATCATTAGTCAAGAGGTTCCCAACTTAATTCATATCCTTTCTTTCTTATTCACTCCATCTCTCCTCATCTACCAGTTGTTCAATACTCTCACTCTCTCTCTATCTCTCCATCTCTCTCTTTCTCTCTGTGATGAGGTGTTGTGTCATTTAAACTACTAGTTTCTTGAAACTGAAATCTTGAAGTGGGTTCTGGAATATTACTGTCTGAGAAGTGTCTTTCTAATCTCAGGTCTACCTCTACTGAGAATATCATATAATATCATAATGCATTTAGGGTTTTTTTTTCTTTCTTTGATCATCTAGAATATATGTAAAATTAAAATGTTCTCCTTGTAGGGATGCATGATATTGTTTATCAGTATATAAATTATATACTGTGTTTATATTCATTTTTAAAAATGTATTACCATTTATCAATACTGGACATTTAATTGTCTATAGTAGAGATATAGCCTACTTTGGGTGTTTTTCTTCTACTAGTTTAAAAAAACATATACTATCAAAATTGACTAATGCATGAAAAATAGTGTAGTGTCTTGCTTTAGCTTACTTTAATCTTAAAACACTGTTAAATACTGTTGCAAATCTCAAAAATAAATATTCATTCCAATACAGTGCATTACAAAGCTGTGATGCTGATATTTATTTAGACCAAATAATAAAGAATCGTAATATCTGCCATTTAGCAGCTATCAGTCCTAACATTAATTAACTAAATACATTTTAATTTCAGAAAATATATATTTATTGTACTATAAATGTATTATATAACTTCTGAGTCTATCAAGACCATTGAAATTAGACTGAAAAAAATAGCAAAATATCAATTTGCTTGAATTGTTAGTGGTTTTGTCAGGCTTTGCAATAAGAGTTATTGCAGTTATATTCAGCAGCACAAATTATATTCAGTTGACGTGCAAATAGAGTTTAATTCTAAGGTTCAGAGTGAGGTTGGAATATGATTATGAAGTAAGTTACTACTGCTTTAGTAGCAAAAAACTTGACTAAGAGTACAAATAAAAGGAAAATCTCTTCCAGGGTGTCTGGGTGAAGTTAAAGCCTGCAGCGTCAGCTATGATAAAACTATAAGAAAATACAGAGATCTGGATTTGGCTTGTTGCCTGTTTAGCGAGGTCCCATCTCTCTCAATCATGTCTCACTGCTGTCCCACAAAAACACATTTCTTTCAGCAGTTCAGATACCCAAACAAGCCAGAGAGAGAGAAAGCCAGGGAGGATTAAAACAGAACGGAACATAAAAAAGGTCAATCATAAAAAGATGCACCCCTTCTTTCACCCGCTAACACCCGTCGATTCACTTACTGCCCTGTCAAGCGACCCTCGCTCTAATAAATCAGTAGGCAGAAAGAACAACCGCAGCAAAGACAAACCAATGTGTTCTCAATTAGCCACCTCCTGAGGAGCAAGAGAGAGGGAAGGAAAATGGTGATGGGTGCGAAAGGGGACGCCCTGAAAAGAGAGAGGCGGAACGAGGGGATGTAGAGGTGATGCTTTGCCCCAGATGGTTTATGGTTAATGGTTTAATTATCTGCTTTTGAAGCTTAACAAAGAGCGTCTGGAACTAAATGCTCATCCCAGCTAGAGAAAAGCGAGACGGGATATCTGACAAGCTGATCTCTCTCTCTTTCTGCATCCCGCTGTGCAATTGTCTGCTTGGTTGATCAGTTAAAAACAGGAAGTGGGCCGGTGGCTATATTGTCTGACGCTCTCACCCGCTGTCTTGCCTCTTTCTCTTTCTCAATTCTCTTCTTTCAGCATAAGCCACTATTCATCGCCCCATTCAAACCGAAATCCCACACTGCACGGTCATGGACACACAGACACACACACTGCGTTCTCATTAACACATGTGCCAGCACAAACAGAAGCTGCATGCTTGTGAATACATTCACCCAAACACATCATAGCAGGCCCCAGAAGCCATAGGGATCATGGCTGGCCCCAAGGACACACACTGCACACCTCTATGGGATTCTGCTTTGAAAGAAATGCCTCGGCTCTCACATCAACGTTCGGTTTGTTTGGCTCAAAGGGAGTGAGATTCTTTTGTGTTTGTGTGTGTTCTCTGTCTTTTATAAAAACTGAGGGCAAACATTACTTAGGCAGCTATTTGTGGTCTTTAACCTATAGCAGAGATTCACTGGGGGCTGTGGGATTGAAAGAAAGACTTTGGAACATGCACATATTTTAAAGTTTTGAAAAAACTAATTATTTCCAGAAAATTATTTTGATAACAAATGTTTCTTATGCATCAGATTAGTCTATTAGAATGATTTCCAAAGGATCATGTGACACTGAAAATTCAGCTAGGCAATCACAGGAATACTTTATATTAAAATATAAGCATTGTTTTGAGCATACATTATTTCAAAAACATCAAAATATATTACCAACCCCAAAATGTTTGAACAATAGTGTGATTTGCTTGGGATTTTTTAAAATTCCAATTCTAAATGAATAATATTGTTGACTTGAAAATTTTTTCCTTATCATTGGTTTGTCAACAAGCATAAAAAAACTAAGGAAAGATACATTTCTAGTTCATCTGCTTAACTAGAGTATGAAACATTGAGTGTGCACAGGATATTTCAGGTAAAAGTGATGAAATATAGCAAGAGTTTTTACACCAGAATCGTTTAAAGCATTTGGAAAATTAAGTGAGAGACTCTGGGGTGCTTTATTAAGCATTAAAGTGAGTCTTGATGTATTGCATTCTCTTAACTAAATATTCAGTAAATCTCTTTTTGTGTTTCACAGAAAAAAGGAAGTCAAGTTTGGAACAGCACAAGGGTGAGTAAATGATAACAATGTTCATCTTTGAGTGAATTATCCCTTCAATCCTGAGTTTTACAGAATCTAATGACTGCACATTAGTCATTCCATAATGATAACATTTTAGTTTGAGCATGTATGAATTGTGAAATCAGTTTTAGATATCACAGCATTTCTCAATCATTCCATTGCAGATGCACACATACATTCCAGTACACACTCGTGCATCGCCCATGCTGACATCCTCATAATTCATGCATCTCTGGTTTGTCTTTCTGTCAGCAGTTAAAATGTGGGTGTCAGGTTCAGGTTAATTATGTGTGTGTGAGAGAGACACTTGTTCCGTGCTCTACTGTCACACACAGAATGCGAGGGCCAGGGAGTCTTTAAAATCAGGCGGCACTTCATGCATTGACTCAGGATGGGGGTCACGATCCTTGACCTTGGAGTTATCCAAGTTGTCGTCTCCTCCCCAGACACAAAAAGCAGAGCACAAACCAGCCTTGTACAAAAAGAGAAACTCTCTCTCAACACTGCAACCTTGCAGATATTCTAACAGACAGCAGATATTAAAGGGACTGTTCACCTCGAAATGAAATTCTGTCATTTAATTAATGACCCTCATGTCATTCCAAACCCATAAGATCTTTATTCTCTTTATCTTCAGAACACAACTCGAGATATTCTGATGAAATCTAAGAGCTTTCTGACACTGCATAGACAGCAATGCAACTGCTTTGATACTATGAAGGCCCAGAAAGGTATAAAGGACATCGCTAAAAAAGCCTAAGTGATATTAGTGGTTTAACCTTAATTTTAGGAATGTATGAGAATACTTTTTGTCTGCAAAGAAAACAAAAATAGCTTTCCTATTTGTACAAAAGCTGCCACTGAGGCAGTACCTTCTCAAAAAGTACCTGTTTGTACCTAAAGGATCTATTTTGGAACCTTAATGGTACATTTTAGTATTTAACGTGTACACATTTGAGATATCTGAGAGTGTACATTAGTACAAAGTCTACATATTAATGCTTAAAGGGTAGATTCTGTATCATTTGAAAGGGTAGCGCTACTTCCCTAGTGACAGCTTTTGTACCTTGTGTATACAGACATTACAAATAAGTAGCCATGACGGGGCCTACTTTAAACTTTATAATGGTTTTGTCACTTATAAAACCAAGATCTTGCTCTCTTTCAGGATGTTTTTTCTTGTTTAATGTCACACAATATCCTGTTTAAGTACGTAATTCAAGCTCTCATATTAACTTTTCAAATGTACAGTCTTGAGGTGAAACACCTGACGATAATGCTGGACTGATTGTGCAGTTTGTAATGGAAAATAACAGATAGCATATTTGGAAATGTGTTTATGCTGGAAAGGAATTCATGGGTGAATTTGCGCAGTTCTCTATTTTATGCTTGTTAGTTTTAAAGCATTTCTATAGATTAGCCACGAATGCTGCTAATTAGAAGGGTTACCGTAGCACCCGTTTCGGAGAAATATGAGTTAAGGGCTTGTTATTGTTAGGGCTTTCGGATAAGCGGTGCATGACCACATCACAGACTTACCGCTTGGCAGCGCTCCACAGTCCTGCTGCACTACAGTCCATGCATGCCATCTGATCTTGACGGCAAATTCTAGTGCTAGTCAAAGTCAAAGAGAGAAACGGAGCGTTACTTTTATAAAAAGGGATATTTAACTCCCGAATGTCAATGATGTAATCATTGTCATGATTTACTCTCCGTCGGGTTGCTGCAAATCTCACTTCTTTCTTCCAGACTTAGCTGGTTCCGCTTTTCCATGCAATTACAAAGAATGGGGACTGAAGTGTTTAAGCTTCAAAAAAGAGGCAAAACACTATAAAAGTAAGTGATCTACTCGACTAGTATACTGTATTTAAAATTTTCTGAAGATATATGATAGCCGTGTGTGAGAGACAGACTAAAGAAAAGTAACTGCTGTGAACGAATCCATGAGTCAGCTGGGTCAGTGCAGTGTGAATGAATCATTAAGGCCATTTTTATAAACTGGACTAACTGATTCATTAAAAAAGATCATAAAAAAATTGATTTCAACCAATAAGTCACTTGTTAGTTAGTCATTGCTGCTGCTTCTACGGTGAATATCTTTTCTCCTTTAGTTTCACAGAGAAAAAAGTAAGTCGTACTGGTTTTGGAATAACATGAGGGTGAGGGTATGATGACAGAAGTTTCATTTTTAGGTGAACTTTCACTTTAAGAACATATTCTGTGACGGTATACTGTCATAATGAAACCAGTTACACTGAGAGTTGAAATATGGCCAGATGGAAGGTGTTAAGAAAGCTGGACTGTATTACTGCTTTCTAGAGATGTCATTAATTCTTGCTTGGTTAATATTGCTTTCTTTTACTTTCTCTGATTCAGACGTTTGAAACCACATCCAATGGTTCACAGCTTCACTCAGCACACCTTCTGTCTTTCCTTTCATCTCTTCATCTCTCATCTCCTCCTTTCCCTCACCATTATTTTTGGATCCATTCTGTTTTTCCTTGACTTTTCTTCACTCTCCCTCTCTCTGCTTTCTGTTCAGGCGAGCTGGAAGGAGCCGCCCAGTTCCTTCATGGAGGTCCTGCAGCCCGTGGCTCTCCTCAGGGTTACTGGACTCAGGAGTTTGTATTGTGGTGGGTCTTTTTCTCTATGATTGCTTTGGGGCCACTGAGTGTTTCAGGGTCCACTGAGCTTTCTAGAGAGCCCCATTCTAGCATGAAGACCCACCCCACACACACACACACACACACACACACACACACACACACACACACACCTGTTTGTAATAGCATGTGCTCTAATATTTACATCTTGCGACAGGGGTTTGGGCTTATTGTAGATTTAATAGTTTGGATTTGGCCTGTTGTCTGTTTTATCTAATTTGTCTTTCTCTGGTTTGTATTTTGTCTCTCTATCTTTCTTTTACTCTGTATTGAGACCAGCTTTGTGCGTTAGATGATTGTGTAAAGTCAATATCCGTTCATACAATAGAGTTGCTTAAGGGGGAAGAGATTTGGCCTTTATTTGAAAATAGTCGGCCACAAATAACATGCGTGAAAGTGTTTTGAATGCTGATAAAAAGATTCTATTTGTCGGTTCTGTTTAAAATGAGCACATTGTTTTTCCTACTCTTATCAAATAAGTTTTTCCTTGAAACACAAACAGTCCTGGTTCTGTGTAGGTCTAGGTTGCTTTTTCTCTTTTGATGTTTTTCTGTGCTTTACAGAGGTTTTTCCCACATTGTTTCATTGTGTTTAACTGAAGGTCAAACATTTCCAAGAGACAGACAAAATATGCCATAACACAGGTCTTTTCTTTCTATCACTAATACGATTGTTTCTAACATTACTGAAGGTGAATTTAAATAGTCATGCCATTTTGTGGGTGGTATGCCAAAAATTGCGTGTTTTTCTCATACTTACAATTCATTGCAACCCAGACCTAAATGCTCTTCTTTGCTCCTTTTTAGTTTGCTGTTTTCAAAAATTTCTAACATTTGGGGTCATTAAATCTGACAAAAGCTGCATTTATTTGACTAAAAATGCTGTGAAACTACACTACTGTCAAATAATGTGTTTTTTTGAAAATATATATAAACATATAGTAGCATAATAACAAACATCTTGTGTGAGAGGTAGGGTTAGTTAAGGAGATAGAAAATACACTTTGTACAGTATAAAATCATTGTCTATAAAACATGGAAACCTGTGTGCGTGTGTTTTGCGTGAGAGCGAGAGAGAGAGAGAGAGATAGAAGCTCCTCATTGGTAGCTGCAGTAAAGTTCAGGTCTGCCGAGGTCACCACACCTCAGTTGAAGGTGTCATCTTCGGGACAATGGGGAGAATAGAGAACAGGATGACAGATTCACAGAGATGTAACAAGAAAGCTGTGATTGGTGGTTTGGGCTTACAGAGAGCGGGTGACTGTGGTCAAAACTGACAGGCCATTGAACACACACTGTCTGATAGGCAACCTGCTGTGGAAACAGCGAAACGCTCAGGGAGTGAGAGCTAGTTCATTTAGAGCCCAAGAGGAAAAAAAGAGGACTAAAGGTTGACAAGGAGAAGAGAAAGGGATGCTTGGGGGTCACTCATATGTTTGCCATGTGTGAGGAAAAACAGGAGAAAGTCTTTAGACGAAAGAAGTGTTTTCTGTGTTTAATGGGATAGTTCACGTTCCTGAAAATGTACTTAATTTCAGGCCATCCAAGATCAAAACAAAATTGGAGAAATTTAGCTTTAAATCATTTGCTCACCAATGGAGTGATAGGGTGCTGTCAGAATGAGAGTCGATAAAAAGAAAACAACATTACAAAAATTCACGTGCCTTTAATTAATTAACGTCTTGTGAAGCAAAAATCACGTTTGAAAGATGAATATGCACAGAGCAAGCACTGTTTACAAGAACATTTCAAAACTGTTGGTGGATTTTAATGTGAGAGTATTTTTTGATGTAAGAAGCATTATTATGGACTGATAGGTTGGCCAGAAGTGATTGTTTAAAGTTAAACACATGGTGAGCAAATGATGTAATGCAAAATTTTTCCAAATCTGTTCAAATGAAGAAACAGGCTCTTAGGTGCCTGAGAGTACATATAATTACAGCAAATTTTCGTTTGGGGTTGAATTATAAATTAACTTTATCAACATGAAGTATGAAGTTGACCCCAGTTATTATGGACGCTTTATGTTCTGTACATCCTGGTTTACACTGAATTATGTCACATTACAGGAATTAAATAGCTTGTAAATATCATTTCATTTCCCTTCAAGCAATAGCTATTTTTTTTGTTATAACATTATTTCTTCATTCAAATGTGTTATATTCATCAACGTCATTTATCAACTTCTTTACTCCGTAGTCTGTTCTCTTTCCCAAAAGTAAGAACAGACTGACCACGATGAGCTGAATAATTGATCTTATTAAAAACACTTATAATAATGTGATAAATAATATTTATAAAAAGCTTCCAAAGTTAATGTTAACATGCATTTAATAATTAAGAAAAAAAAAAAAAATTTTTTTTTTCTTCTTCTGTTTAATTTGTTGTTATTGTTATTTTTATGTATATTACATCTTTTGTTATATTTGTCCAATGTGAACTTTCTTTCAAGTGCAATATGCAGGGACTTTCCACTTAAACCCACCCTGGCAAGCTTGTGTTCATCTGCTTTCTCTTTTGAGTACCATTCAAAATCAAATCAACAACCGATGTGAAGAACCAAGTCCTTTCCCTACATTTCTCTTTTTCGATAATCTGTTACAATTTCTTACATCACAGTGCAGCAGAAAAGATCTGTCGCTTCCTGTGTTTCATCCTAACTTTGATGTTAACATGTAACTAAGCACTGGCACTGTTATATACATTTATTTTTAATCGCCTTTCTGTAGATGAATTTATTTAACAGTCCATAACAATGCTTTTCAAATGCGATGAGAGTAAAAGAACAAATCTGTAAGAGTAGTTAATCACTGAAACCTGGTGTGTGTGTGTGTGTGTGTGTGTGAGAGAGAGAGAGAGAGAGAGAGAGAGATGTGAAGCTGTAAAGGGGTATGGTATGATGGAATGCTCCCTAATGTGTTTATATGAAACTCTGTTCATTTTTCAGGTTGGTTATAGTCGAGTGAGTGATGTGTGTGAACGAGACTGGAGACAGGATGGCTGTGGAATGTGCTGCACTGTCATTGCAGGTGCCTCTCCCAGAATGCACTTCTGTTCTTTGTGTGATGTCTCACGATAACATCAGTCCTCCTGTCACCGTGACAATGGCTGTGCTGTTGACCCCACCCCCCAGACCCCAATAATTATCCCGGGCTAGATTGCGATTGGAGGGGTCAGACTAATAGGCCACCCCATGTAAGGAAAGCACAGAGATAAACTCATGCCAGGCTGAATTACAACACATGCATACACACACTCACTCTATAATTCACAGTTCAGCCTCAGCAAGACTCCAGTGCCGTCACACAGGACGAGTAATAATTACATGGAAATGAAACCTTTCATTTAACAATGTCATCTGTCCCTTTGCCCTCTTCCGCTCTCTCTTTCATTCTCTTTGTTTCCCCATCATCAGGATGAATTGAGCTGAAATGCAATTCTTTCAAGTGCATGTGCCCACCATGTGTTCCTGTCCCAGTGTGAGTGTGTGTGTGACTGATTGACTGTGGTGAAAGCGAGCTGCCAAGCCAAACCAAATCGACATAAATCTACACTTAACCACAAAGGCTCCAGCGATTACACAAAAGCTCTGTTTCAAAACCAAGTGTGCTGCTTCACTGCCTACTATTCTCATAGACTGCTGCCTTCTGAGGCAGCATCTTAACCTTCATAAAACCTCTTAAATGATTTAAAACACTCTTCAGTTTGCAATTGGGGTTAAAGTCTGTCTTCAGTTTTGAGCACCATTTCAAAATTAAATCAACAACTGGTGCCTTGAACCAAGTTCTTTTGCTACAATTTTTTGGGGGGATAATTTGTTACACTTTGTTACATCACAGAACAGATGAAAAGATCTGCTGTTACTTCCTCTTCATTTAAACTTTATTATTAGTGTTTTGCCATGCTAAAAAAAACTTTTGATAAGCATAGAAATACGTAGCACATGCATTATGTTAAACAATTTTAATTACACAATTAACTATTTTTTAATGTATGTATCACCCGTATCTTGAAGTTTTGAGTTTATTTCTAAGAATTTCTTTCAATTGCCATTTTGGATTCTTTTTCACTGAATTCAGCACAACAACATGTGAATACAGGGAGGCAAGAACTTGTCTAAACATATCATCGATGTGTGTATGGTGCCTTAAAACTTTGCTTCTATAGGAAGCTCGCTGGGTTTGAGTTAATGTGCTGAAACATTGACGTGAGTTTTTGAAGGGGTTTGAATTTCATGGGTTTGAGTATAGTGTTATTGCACCATAATTTGATATAGTGTTGTGGAATGTGTTATGTGAAGTGTGTGTGTGGGTGTTGGCAGACATTTCACGCCACATAGAATTTTTAAGGAAAAGTGAAATTACCTTCTTAGCACATTTTCTCTCACCCTCCCAGTGTGCAATTATGCATGCATTATTTTGTTATAATATAATGAAGGTCTTAAATTGCCTATAATTACCAACTCTTATCCACCACATACAGTCCTGGGTGCAGTCTGGCTCTGATTTTGTGTGCGCTCTGTTAGATGGTCAGTGGTTTGATTGAGCTCTTTATGTCTTTGAGAACACGATACTGCGCTAGCTCTAAATAGGGCACATATACAGTATCCTGCTGCTGGCTTGGTATGTGCAAAATATAAAACAATAAGTTTCCTGTTTTCCAAAATGGTTTCATATTTTGCTGAATGGATTTCTCTGTCTCTCTGACATGGTCATATATCCTTTACTGGTTTGTTTGTTTAGATGAGATCACAAGAGAGGGAGAGAAAGGGATATGAGCAAGTGAAAAAACTTAGACAATGATAAGGACAGAAAGTATTGTGGAAGTATCTGGCAGAAGTTCCCAACTGGTTTTGGCAATAAGCATGTGGTATACTGATTCGTAATGATTTGTATGATACTCCAGTTCATTTCAAATGTAAAGCTATGTCAATATCAGTGTTTTGTTTTGTTTTTTGGGGTTTTTTGTTATTTATGCCATTACAATTGTATATTTTGACTACGCATTTTAGATTTATATTTAAAGTTTTTCATTTAGTGATTTATTTTTTATATATTTATATGGCTTTATCTTTAATTCACCTTTTTTCGTTGTATTACTTAAATTTAGATGCAAAGCAACGTTGCTTTTTTTTTTTGTTTTAAATAATGGTTTCCTTTTAATATTTTTTTTATTTTATCTTTTTTTTTATTACCAATGAATTAGTTAGCAACAACACTGTACTGTATGGCATTACCATGATATTTCTATAGAGTTTAATAATGTGGAATGCTTATGATAATTTTGAATGGAAAGGAAAGTTTGAAGGAGGGAGAACCACAATGAATTTGCAAACTGGGCAGAAATGAATGGAGTATCAGAGGGATGAAATTAAATACTCAAGAGGGAGTGCAATGAGTAAAGGAACGTAATAAAGGAAGTTTTGGGAGTGCTAAAGCAAAGGTGCATAGGGCACACAGTGGGTTGAGCCAGTAGACACAAAAGCACTTTGCTTCCCCTCCTCGCTCAAGCCCAGAGGGCAGCCTAGGGTCAGACTCTCTCCCTGGGGCATCTTCTACTACAGCCCCAGGCTTCTGACAGGCCTGTGGGAGTTTTTGGAAGGTCCTGAGAGAGGCCAGACCCTTTACACCTCAGAGACCTCACTTCACCTGCATCGACTCTCTCTTGTCACCTCAATTCTATATTCGTACATAATAAGAATAATAATCATAGCTCTACAACCCCAATACGGTGAGGATGACATAAACATATAAAGAAAGAGAAACCATTTTAGTTTTTTTATATGGGCCGAGCATGATTTATCTGTATAAGTAAGGTCTGCTGGCTTGGATTTTGATAGGTTGGAGTATGTAGTTGTTTACACCACAATTCCAAGTTGCGAGTTCATGGAAGTGTTTATGTTGTTCTTTTTTTTCTCTCCTCCACGAATGTCTTACGTTCTTGTCTGGCTATGTGTGTGTACGTGTGTGTGGTCAAAGGATTTTGATTATAATCAGATATGTGTGAATATGGGTCAGCAGATGGAAAAGCAGTAGAACGCAGGGCTAAGCGAGCAGTATAATGGAAATGCTTTCTCCATCTTCAGGTGGAGAGGTTTGAGCTGACAGCTTGTTGATGTTCACAATTCGTATTGTGCGTGTTTGTTCCAGTCTGATGTGATCTGGCTGTGTTTGGACGGAGTTGTGCAGATGGAAGTCCTCACAGCAGCCAGAGCTTAAATCATAAGATACATGAGCTCTATAACCCAAACCACACTAATGATATACAATCAGCATATTTCTCTTCTCTTTAAACTGTTCCAATAGCCTGTTTTGCAATAAGATCTGTCCGTTCATCAGGCAGTCCATCCATCCATTACAGCTAGATGAATAACATGCTCATATTCTTTTATTAATTTAATTGCAACTGTCCAACATTTGTGTCTTTCAGCTGTACATACAAGTTTTGTAATAGTGCTTTGTTGCGATGGAGATCCCTATGGAAAATACCTGTGGGTATTTTTTGGGTGAACTATTCCTTAAAAAAGAGCTGAAGTATGAAGTATATTTGATTGTATAACTATTGCAGGTATACTTCAGGTATACTTAAATATCTCTCATTTAAAAATCATCGATATTTACTGATATACTTTTTAATAAATATATTTTTTAAATATATTACTTTTAGTTTTTTTTACTGGGAATGACACAAAGAAATCAGATTTACTACATTAACTAAACAGTACAAAAGAATGCAAAAAGTGTTAGAAAAGTATGTTTATTAATCATAGATTAAAATAAATTTGCCTTAGAAAGATAAACAGTTGTTTTGTCATTTAAAACTGGATTTAGAGTTTAACAATAATGTTTCATAGGAATTTCATCATATTCCAAAGTAGTGAAATAACCCAGAAATGAGGCGTCTAATTCCAACACTGTATTAATCAGAGATGTCGAAATTTAGTGTGGAAAAAAGGACATCGGCCCCTAAGTAAACTGCACATGTCATTCAAATAGCCATGAAATGAACAGTTCTTTCCTATCCTAAATAAAGCTGGGGAGCAGAAGTACAGGCCCAGGGTGAGATGAGATGTTCCTCAAACACAAAAGAGACAGAATTATGAGGCTGTAAGATATTATGGGTTACAGTACTTAAGTTTTTATGAACTATGGGCTTTCTATAAGAATGTGGGTTCTACATTCTTTCAGATGTGATTGTTGAAGGGAGGACGTGTGAGGATGGTTTTGTGTGTGTGTGTGTGTGTTTGTCGGCTTTGAGATGGGAGTGCTGAGTGAGTGAGAGTGCTCGTTTGTCATCAAGATTTGTTTAATTACAGCCTGTCCTTCTCTCCCTCATCCCTCCATCCTCAGTAATCTTCTCCTCCTCCTTTTCTTGTGTAAATCCCTCCCTCTATGATGGAGGCTCCGTCTTCCTTCAAGAGAGAGCATTTGGCTGACTGACACACTGAGACTGGTGAGTAGGAGTGTGTGTGTGTGTGTGTGATGTTTAAGTACATGCAGCGACTCCTGCAGGGGTTCAGTTAGGGAATAGTGTGTATGTGAGTATGCATACTCATCCGGAACTTGACCATTAACAAAAACAGAAACACAATCGCAAAGTACACACGCACATAGACCTTTTCTGCATCTTCCACCCCATCTCTCTCTCTCTCTCTCTCCCTCTCCTGCTGTGCGGTTGTGTAAACCCACACATCTGCCTGCCAAACTGTGCAAACATTGCACATGATGTTCGTAATTACAGTACAAACCCAGTAACAGCACAAACACAAAGATTTAGATGATTCATCCATAAATTTCTCTCTCTCTCATTTTTTTTTTTTCTTTTTCCTAAATGTCAAATCACCAAATCAACAGATAAGAATGATTGCTGAAAAAAATGAGACAATGAAGACTGGAATAATAGCTGCTTAAAATTCAACTTTGTCATCACAGGAATAAATAACATTTTAAAATATATTAATATAGAAAACTGGTATTTTAAATTTAAATATTATTTCACAAAATTGTGTTTCATTTCTTTAACTTTTAATATAGTTAGTTATATAGATAATTTCTTTATTTTCAGTCAGGAGACAAATCGTAAACCTGACCAAACCTCACAAGATAGACTGACAGAAACTGCAGTGAGTTCTGAGCGTCAGTCTCTAAGGGCTAAAGGGATGTCAAATCCCAACATCATGTGTGATTTCCTGTGATTTGTGCTAGTCTGCCTGAGGTAAACTCTCCATAGGATCTACGTCTACCATTTCCTTACGGACCAGTCCTACTTCTCTCTCTTTTCTTTCCTCCTCCTTCCCTCTATCTGTCTTTTCAGGCTAGAGACTGAATTATTCTGGCCTGTAATAAAGGATCAGTGTCTGTGGGGTGAGACAGAGCAAGACAGCGTGAAGGACGCTGGGTCCTGTGAGAAATTACGGTGTGTGTGTGTGTGTGTGTGTGGTGCACTCAAGGACCCAGATCATCAATACTGTAAAGGCAGATTAATCCTCATCTTTGCTGCTGTGTAATGTTGTATGTTTTTGAGAGCTGCAAGATATGATTTTGATCCTCAATAACTTTCCTTTGTCCAATCTGTTTCCCTCCCTGTGTCTGTGTCTCTGAGGTGGTCAGTATGTGACGCTTATAATTTGAAACTTATGAAACTCTGGAATGTATCTTTTTGCTCTTTTTTTCTGTTTCTGCTTTCTGCCTGATGTCTCTATCAGTTACAATGATATGTGTGTGTGTGTGTGTGTGTGTGTGTGTTTACCAGCAGAGGTGTGGCCCTCTTTAGCTGAACAATACAAGTTTACGTGATCAGGAAATCTCCACTCTCTACTGACATCGGCAATTGACAATACAAGCTTGACCTTTGACCTCTGTACAGTCAGTGGAATAAAAGAGGAAGGAAGCAATGTACTGCCCAGTCACTTGTGACCTGTATTTAATCTCACATTTGTACTAAAATATATTAATATGACATACTGTCACAATCATTTATTGTTCTACACAGAAGTGTCATGACCACTCAAACTGATTTTTCAGACAACTGAATTTTAAAAGCAACCTATTACTGTAGGTTAGAAAGTATCTAAAACAATGTCATCATATATACAATGTTGCAAATATAATGTACATAATAATAAATGCATGTCATACATGTGCTATAAATTTAAATCAAGAACAACCATTTCAGTTTACTTAAAACAAATGATTTATTTAAATAAAATTCTTGGTGATCTTATTATTAGGACAGGTTTTGCATCTTATAAAAAAACCCTACTTTATTTTACTTTAATTCATTTTATAAAATTTTCTTTACTATGGAAGTTTATTTCCACCACAGACTTTTTATTCTTAGTTATGTGTTAACTATAGATATTTTTTATCCTCATATCTATGCTAGTGTGATTTATAAGGTATGTATGTGTCAAGAAAACGTTCCTCCATAAAGCATCTTGTTTCTTGCCTCCTGATGGGAGTTGCTGAGTGCTGATGGGTTTGATGCTGCTGTTTTGGATTGTCTAGATTGTCTTAAATTTATCAGACAGAGTACTTCTCCTTCCCTCTGTTCACATGTTCTCTCTTTCTTAAATCACTCACTCACATTCTGTTGTGGGAATGAGGCGGTTATGGTGGTGGTGATTTGTGCTGATTATGAATGTGGAAACAGCACGTTCAATAGATTACCTCCCTTGGCAAAACAGCAGAAAATTAGTTCCAGAACGTCAGACATACCTGTGTGTGCTGTGAGGCTGTTTGAATGTTCCCACAGCATTTTACCCAGATTATCTTGTTTTGTGGGCTGAGAACAACACACAACGACTAAAATTGGGGAGGGGGGTGGTTTGTGTCATCCATCATGAACTAATTCAGCCCTTACCCATAAACACTTATATACTAGCAGCCTACACTTTTTTTTTTCATAAATGTTTTTGTCTTGTTGTTCTGTAAAAATATCGAAAAGTCATTAAAACAAGGTCATGAAGCAAAATAAGTAATAAGTAAATAAATTAGGTTTATGCATAATCTCTGATAGTGAGGTAAGAAAAATACTAAAAAATTTTGCAGCTTTGTTTCTTATGTAAATATCTTTTTAAAGGTGTGTAGATGTATTAGTGGAAAAAAGACAAAAATAGAAATGTATTTTTTAAGGTTAATTTATTTTAGTGCAGCTGTGTAAAATGATTTATCAAACCCCATTTCTCTGTCTTTCTCTTTCTTAGCAGAAAATGAATACAGAGCCAAAAAATCAGACAAAAAACCCCTGTGAACGAACATTTCTGAAGAATTTTGTTATTTTCACCAACTTACGTGAAGATAAATTAAGCCAGATAAAGTAAAATCCTTTTTGACAAAGAAAATCTTCTGTCAGTGGTAAATATCTTTGAAAATATTTCAAAATCTGACTAGAAGATTAACGTAGCAATCAGACAATCTAGAAAGGTAAACATATAGATTATGATAGCAGCCTTCATAATCGTATGAGTTAAGCTACGGTTTTTCTCTAGAGATTTACGTGACCTTATCTGCTAATTCTGCCATTAAATCAGGTTTTGCTTGGACTCTAGGGTAGTCTTGAAGAAATGGCTTGAGGTGAACGATGTTCTCAAGTTTGTGTCTTTGTGCTAGCAGATAGATTTGTCTTCATGAAGGAGTGAGCTATTTAAACAGAGGAAAGACAGAGGACCGAGGCCTCATGCGCACTGACTTGTGTGTGTGAACAATAAGACTTTAATATCCACACAGCTGTGCCTATGAAGAATGAACTTCATGAGGAAAAGTCAAAGTACACAAACTTGAAGATTAATACAGTGTGTAAGATGAAGACTGTACGTGTGTGAGTGTGTCAGTCTGCCTGACTCCTTCGCTCAGTATGAATCTGGGAATTGGTGCATGAGGAAAAATATCTGCAAGTCTAAAGGTCACTGGCTGCCAGGTGAACGCCAGTGATGCTCTGCCAACCTCCTGATGATAGCTGGTCAGCTGCCAGAGGATTGCTGGAATGTTGCTGGGTCATCGTCATGCAGCTTTCGTGATTGCTGGGCCATTGCCATGTAAAAGACTGATTTGATCAATGGATGCTGATGAAAATTCCAGATTTTGACTGAGTCTATGCCAAAAGTCAAAGTGTGAGTGAATGTGGACGGTCCATATGTGTTATACATAGAAGAATAAATTGCTTTTTATTAAAACATACAGTACAGCATGTTGCTCGCCATGGTAAATTGTCAGCTTTTTTACAGTGCAATAGATTAACTTGTCCATCGTTGGCAGCACAGTGCAATGTCATGAGTTTTGCATTTGAAAAACGCACAAACCATCTGCTTCAATATATTCTAGAACAGGTTTTGTCTTTCTCTCTTCCTCACCTCTCTTTTCACTCACTCTTTGTCCGCAGGTATCACAATTCCTCTTGAGGAGGTTATGTCGTTTTAACCTTTGACCCTGTGACCCTTGTTAGTGGGTGCTCGGTAAGTTGTGAAACGATTGGCTGTTTGTGGTTCTGTAGATTTCTGTGGTTCAGCAACCGAAACAATCAGAGTCTTTAGCTTTTCAAGCAGCAGAAGTGTGTGTTAGGTGCATTTTGTGTGTGTGTGTGGATTACTGCTTTGGCTCTAATCTGCTCATCTCTGGGGAGTCTGGGCCCTTGACTGTGTTGAGAGTGTGTATGTCCATTCTTGCCTGCTATGAATGTGTATATGGAAATGAAAGTGTGTGGTTCATTTGTTCATACTGTTGAGATTTGTATGTGGTCATATAGGCTTAGAAATCTTAATACCTTTAATAATAATATCTTTCTGATTTTAAGAAGCCTGTATTTTTTGGATGTCAGCCATAGACTAATGCATCTAATAGACACAGTGTGTGTTTATGCATCTGACTATAAAGTCCCTGCTGTGGCTGGTTTGAGAGGGTAATTGGTGGTAATTGGTAGTAAATGTCCAGGAGGCACAAAGACCATTTCAGCTATGATCTATAAACAAAACTGCCAATACTTTTAACTATGTGTGTCCAACTTATAAATTACTTCTTTGTGTTGGTGGATGACTGGGTTGTGTATATGGCATGGTTCTGGATGTGTGTGTTTGCCTATGGGACCTATTGCCTTAAAGTCACACCGAAGGATTAGGACCAGGCGCCATATGGAAATGGGAAATTAGCCCGAGGCTGTGTTTGTGTGTCCAGAAGGCTTTGTAGAAAGTGCACTGGTATTTCCATTGAGACGTTAAGGCAAAGCGCCCAGATTTTTGACAGGAAACAGACTTATAGTGGACCTGTGCGTGTAGGTTAGGGAGTGATTGTATATATTTATTGGGAAGTGAGAGGAATGGTGTTCTTATGTTATTTAAAGCAAGTTATATATGTTCCGTTACCAGACCTACTGAGCAGTTAATAGAGTTAGTTCCCCCGAAAATAAACATTCTGTCATCATTAACTCACCTTCATGTCATTCCAAACCAATAAATCTTACTTTGTTCTTTTTTTAAACAATAGATGTCAGTACAGATCAATGTCTTTTTGGACCCGCTGACTTTTAATGTAGTCCCTGAAACATTCTATAAAAAATATGTTCCATAGAAGAAAGTAAGTATTACAGGTTTGAATGAAGTGATGAAATGTATGTTATGTTTATCAGTATCGTACTGTGACATGCTCAGCATAAAATACATCCAAAATGTTAGACAAAGCAACCATTGTTTAACTTATAGAAAAAATGATAATACTTTGTGTTATAAACAGTGTTATAATTTTTTTTTGTAACTATTTTACCCAATAAAAAGAGTATCACTCACTCACAAAGCTGCAAGGAGAACCCCAAAATACAGTTACAGAGATATCCTTTCAGCACCTCTATTGTCCCAAAGACATGGATTTTCTGGGCATTTAAATATTTCCAAAAAAATTATCTGTGAATAACACTAAACTATTCTAACTCAAATTTTCCAACTTGCAGATTTTTAAAAAAGTTGTTATAAACTTGATTGTGACATTTTTGTGTGACAGTAGTGTAGCTTGTTCATAGTCTTAACTTTTTCTATCAGTCTGTTCTAGTCTGAAATGTATTGCTCTCTTCAAATAATGTACATTCAACAGTAAACAAAGTGAATAAAATTTAAATTTAAATGAAAAGGGAGGTGGTCTGGGGTTCTGGTGACTGAGTTTGACAGCTGATACAGTATCTGGGGAAGATTCAAAGTCTGGATCATTATCAAGGGTCTCGTGGAGTTTTGGGGTGGTTTAGAGGTTCATTGGGGTAAGAGGGCTCCTTCACTGGAGGTTTGGGAATCAAACACTTATCTAAAATAAATCTCAGTGTTTTAAATGGAGGAATGCTGAGAGAAAGGTATTTGTATAAAATAAAAGCAGGATTAAGGTGAGGTCTGGTCTTCATTGGGTTCAGACAGAGTAGCAAAGCCTTATAAAACCTTTGTAACACCCCCATTTCCTCACAAGCTGATGGATGCACACAAACACATAAACGTTCTGTTCTTGATCTCCAAATGTTTATTCAGTGTGCTCAAATTAAAATAGCATAGCCCAGCTTTGTTCAATTTTTGTGCTGTATACATCCGTACACCGAGGCATATATCACCATTTTATGTGGCATTCCCATGAGTACACCCACAAACACACCCAAAAATCCTCGGGTTGGATATCCGCAATGGCTTTTAGTAGTATTATAAATCAGTGTGATTAATTCGCTATGTTGCTGAACTTTATGTGTGCGTGGGGGGGATTAATTGAGTAAATGAATTGGACGCACCCTAAACACATATGAAATGCACATACTAACTTACCACCCACACACACACATACATGCACTTTCTTTTTTTAAACACAAAACAAGACATTTAGAAGAATATTCTTAACCTTTTGGTGACCATTGATTTCCAGTTTCTAAAATCATCTGCTTTTAAATTCCACAGAAGAGATATACAGTTATAAAGGTTTGTATCGATGATAACATGTTTCACGTTTGCTTGACCTAGCACTTGATTGAGTATTTCAGTCTGTTTGTTTCACAGAGCTATCATATGACTTCAGAAGACTTTGAATGTACTGCATGACTGGTAGGGACCACTTTCATGGCTCTTTTGTGACCAAAACGTCAGTCCTCATTTATTGTAACTGTTTGGTAAACAGTCTTCAAATTTTCTTCTTTTGTATTCTCTGGATGGAAGTCATATCGGTATAGAGGGTTGACATGAGGGAGCTATTCTGTTAAACGGCTACTAAACCTTTTCCACGCAAACTTTTGCGCAAACTATTAACAGTTATGACTGCAGAACTGCTGATGCTGATACAGACTCCAGAGGCCCTCAAAAAGCCAAAACACTGCAACCAGATCAACCACAAAACAGCACTTAAATAAAGCCGGGGAAAGATGTAAGGAAATAGAGGGAGGAAACAGGCTGGGGAGCAGGCAAAGGAAATCTTTTCATCCTTTCATTCACTAATTTCTGTTAAAACTGAACAGCTGGCTCTGGATTCTGTTTTGTGCATGGTTACAACAGAGGACAGGAATAAAAGAAAAACAGAATTAGGGATAAAAAGGTTCAAAGTTTTAGCTCTCACAGGTTTAGAAGCATAAGCACACATACATGTTGGTATTTGTGGTTTATGAGGACCAAGGGTGCAATGGTTTTTATACTGTAAAAACTGTATGTGCTATTGCAATTAACCAACCCCTTTTCCTTAAAAAACCCCAACACAATTTAGTATGATTTTTTTAAGCCTTTTGAATTATGGGGAGATTGTCCTCATAAACCACCTTCAATTTGTAATACCTCTGTCAAACCCATGTCATTAAACAAATCTGTGTCCCCATAAACCACAAAAACCAGCACACACACACACACACATATATATATATATATATATATATATATATATATATATATATATATATATATATATATATATGAATTGTCAAATTTACATTTTGAACAGGGCCAAGGGGGTGGGTGGGTCGTCAGGGCCAAGGGGGTGGGTTTGACAGTAACTAATATTACCAATACCAACATCTATAAAAGTTTAACATTTGTGCATGTCTTTGAAACAAATTATTATTTATACATAGCAATTCAATGTTACAGTACAATTGAAAGCCATTTTTTTAAATAATTTTTTCCATATAATTTATTTAATTAGTTTTATAACATTAAACAACATAAAAAAACATCAAAAAAGCAGACTACATTACAAATGACATTAGTGCCTAAAATAGTTACAAAGGAGAGGAAAACAAGACAAAATAAAAACTACTACAACTATGAATTCTCTGCAGTGTTTCATTCCAGAGGTCGTCAGATGGATTGAAGCTGGTATCCTTTTCCCAAGCTACTTAACTGAAGATAACTGTAAAGAGATGAGGGAAACAAATTGTGAAACCATATGTGTCTGTCACACAAGATTATAGAACCGGTGCTCTTCCTGTAATCAGAAAAACCTTGCTGAACATTATGATGAGTCTGCAAGTTAAAAACGAGAGTGAGAAAGACCATATTTACTACATCTGCCACAGTTCATTAAATGTAGAAAGACCCTTGTCATTACACAATGGAAATATTCTATCGATCAGTTCCAGGTTTATTATGATTCTTAAAAGTGGGAGAATATAGAAAGGGTGTTTGAACAAGGTTAGGGTTAGGGTTAGGGTTAGGTTAGGTTAGGTTAGGTTAGGTTAGGTTAGGTTAGGATTAGGATTAGGATTAGGATTAGGGTTTTGGGTTTTGGGTTTGCATAAAGCATCTCAATGTATGCGCAAATATTTTTTACCAAACCCTAACTCAGAGTATAGATATTGCCTTTCGATCTGATTAAAAGGCCTTTATTTAAGTGAACTTAAGTTCACAACAGAAGTTATGACTGACAACACTGCCTTTATACTCCTTTAAACTAGAGCTGTGGATATGTCATAACCATTGCACACAAGAGCTTGTCAGGGCTGCCATTTATTGATATTGCACTCTCAGGGTAGATTGGTGTTGTTGTCGCTACTCCTTTTCTTGTGCGCTTCTGAAACAACGGCCCAGGTCAGTGTTGCCACCTCGTGGACAAACAAATTAGTGCAAAAACAATTCAAGCCATAATGATTGTGTGTTGGTGAGTAATTGGCCTTTTGCACCACTGTAAACATCAATTTGTGTAATGTTCAGCTGTTATCACATTAAAAACACATTTTAAAACCACGCATTCATTCACGCTTCAGCAGACTAAACACAAGGGGCACTGATGTGCTCAGTCTTAAATATTTACTCTAAAGCATTTTTCTCAGAAATACACATTCACACACCTGCAAACATACAGGCCACTCAAAGCCACTCAATTACCTCAAAACACAAACACACACGCACACACACTGTTGTGACAGTTATGATTTATGAGCACTGGGGTTTTGAGGGTAAACAAATAGATGCATTCCGAATGTGCAGGAGGTCAAATGTCACGAGTCATGGTCATTGACAATGTTATTATGATCATCTCTGTCAGGGTCATGACCCTAACATGCTTGACCAATTGCTGCAAAGCATTACGCCCTCTCCAGACCGCAAACTGGAGCATGTTATCAGAGCTTCATGAGTAATCACATTTATACAAATCCCTTATCAGAGTTTCAGGTTATCAAATTACCCTTTCAAACTTGGAGAAGTTAAAACAGTCCCATAACAAGCCCAACTTCACAAATACATTCCACATAGAGGCATGAATGTGAATATATCACAAATTAAGCCAGGGTGAACAATTCACGTTGTAACACTACTGAATCTGTTCATTAATCTTCCTATTGGCCAGGGAAGGTTGAAGTTGTTTTGTAACTGGCCATATGCCATAAATACACACTATTCTGGAGACTTCCTCTGATAATCTATCTGTCATCAAGTCCCACACTTAGAAACACATGCACACAAAGCCCCTGACCTCTGAGATGTCCAGTCACTTCCTATAAATACATGCAATTCTATTACAGTATCTCTCTATTTCTTGTAGCAAGCTGGCAGTGAATTGTTTGTGTAAATGTGTGGGTTTCCATGTGTATTCATTGTCGTTACTTATCTGTATGAGAGGAATAGCTTGAAAAGAGGAAAGGGTGGGATGACAAATACACTGGAATATCCTCAAAAGGAAAATAAGACTAATGAGAAAAAGAGCAAAGGAAGAGAGGAGAATGAGTGTTGTGTCAGAGGTCACAGTAAAATCAGGACTTTCTATAATTGACCTCTTTCCTCTTCATGGGTCGAAGGTCAAACCCCAGCAGGGATTTGTGGTTACCTCACATTTCATATGTCTAGCAGGTGGTTCGCACACGCTCTTTGATGAAACGTGGTGCTTTTCTAGTGCTTTCGTTTCAGTTTTCTGGTCTTTATGGTCTGAAGTGAGTTTAATTGAGTAAGAAGGTAATGGAAGGAAGCAACATTGTTCATTATGTTCACGTTCAGAAATATTTAGCATTACTTTTGCATTAATTTGAGTGATTTAAATGGTATTCATATGATTGATTTACTCCATTTCACCATATAATAGTCTAAACAGTGAAAACCTCTGTACAGAATGATCACTGAATAATTTTTTTTTTTTGAGAAGGAAATTCTGTGTATGCGTGTCAACCGACTGTCAATGGCGATTTTATGGTTATATGTATCGGCCATTTTTAATCTGATTTGCAGAGAAAATAATTTAAAAGAACATGCATATAAGTAAGTTTTTTGTGAGAGCCTTTGATATTCTTAAGTTTGCACCAGACATACTAGTTTTAGTCTACTTGTTTTCTAATAATTGGCATCGGTATTTTAACGGCCTACACTACGTACTAAAACATGAAGATGAGGCTAAGAAAACATTGGAGGTGCACAACCCATTGAAACACACACAACATCTCAAATTTGTTCTCTCAGCCCACCAACATACTGGCTGTCAGTCTAAATCACTGCTTGAATCCTTCTGTATATTTAGACGTGAGCTGCTGTGTTTGGACATGGAATGACTGAGTACTCTTTGCAGACTTTAACTACAAAATGTCCTAGACAATAAACTAAAAGTCTGTTAAAACAGGTTCTAGTACTCCAGACAGTTTGCGCTTGGCAAACAGTCATACTATGTCTGAAATCTTTAATACAAATTCTTTCTCTCTCTCTCTCCCTTTCCCTGGTCATTTCTAATCACGCGTTGCTATGACAGGAACAGCTTTGGAAGTGGTATGCTGACATCATGCACTAATGACGTCTGCTTTTTTCTCCGTTTGATTGTCCTGATCAAAAGATCCTAGAGCGTCTAAACGCTCCCAAAGTATCAGGACCTCTTTAGACCCCCCTGGCAGAAAAACGTGTTTTACAAAAGACACTTTTTGAAACCACCTCCCCATTGCAACCCTCGAGTTAATTAAAATCAGCAAGCCGCAACAATAGCGCCAAGTGGCAGATCAAGGGAGAGATGGAATGTGTCCTTAGGTTATATATTCTGAAGTCAAAATAATGAGAATAGTCTTGCAAAACATCCAACGCAAACATATATGGGCAGACCGAGTGCACAGGCAAAGATAAACGAATCTGTGGTACTGCAGGAACGTTAAATTATTTTTTTATTTATTATGAAAATGTCCAGCAATTCTTCCTAAATGTAAAAATATTGAAACACCATTTAATATATTTTTTTTTTCTGACAATGTTGTAAATGATTATAGACACTGCATTTTACTTGAAAATTTTTAGAGTTTTTTAGTAAATATGTTGAAATAATACTTAACATATTAAATATGCCATAAATGACCAGCATAGTCCTTCTTAACACAATCTAAAACCAGCTACATTGCAGGGTAACAGTATGATTTCAGTAGGTTATATGACATATAAATTATAATAAATAAACTATAAAATAAATAATAATATACTTTATGTACGGTGATTAATGATTAGCCTAAAATCCATCCAGACTTTCGTATGATTTATGAATGGATATAAACTATTTCCAGTGCAGGCTACATTATAATTCAAATTTCAGTGTTTTTGTTGCGCTCTCTCTCAGTGGTGTTCGTCTACAGATGTAGTAATTTTGATTAAAATGGTTTAAAAACTGCCATGGATAGTGAATGAATTATTTAATAGCGTTTAGGGTCGAGGTATAAAAGCTATTCCTGCCAGTAATTCGAGTTTTGTCTCGAACGGAAAGCGTTCTTGCCGTCTGCAGTTGCTATGGTTACATCCTCAAGCGAAGTTCGCGGGAGTCAGTTTGGCGCTTTAACTAACTTTACTGAAACGTTGTTTGGGAAAATCTTTTACATGTAAAAATACAAATATTTATGATAAGCAGTAAATCGCGCAGCCTTGCTAGCGCTAAGGAGCGCGGTGAGAGAGAAACTGAACGCGAGTTACAGGCGAGTACCGGGGGCCCGTTTCGCTCGCGAGGCGCAGAGAGGGCGGGGAGGGTGTTTCTCGGGACTGAAGACAGAGCGAGGGAGCGACAGACGGACAGACAGAGAGAGACGAGAGCACTTGAGCTGGAGCCGTGTGGGAAAATATCGAGCGACTCGAGCTTAACCTGAGACCTGGGATCTCAACACTCGGGTCCAGCTGTGGATGTCCAACATCTTTTGCTTCTGGACTTAGTTCAAACTTTTAGAAGAGGCACAGCCCTGAGAGAAGTATTTATTTCCGTTATAGTAAAGAAGGGTTCGTTGAAAGAGAATTTTTGATTAGAATTGGAGCGTTACACCTTCTACATGGAATTACCGGCTCTGCTTTTAGTGGCGGTGCTCCTGTCGCTCGGCACCAGCACTAAACTCAACGTGCCGCGCCTTCGCCTGTTGTACAAAGGTAAATTACTCACCTTTATCTAAATGAGCTTTACTTAATTCATTCCTTGCTCATCTTTAAAACGGAACACAAACGCCATCTAATGAATCTGTAAACGATCTGGTTAAGCTTTATCCGGCAACTGTGAGGAGAGACGGTCCAGTGCTTTCAGTAGCTAGATTAATCATTTTTTATTTTCACTGTTTGAGAGTTGAGGTTAATGTCGCCATCCCTTGGTTCGTCGTGTGTGTGAGAATAAGTCTACAGACTATACAGGTGCGTGTGGCGGGAGAAGGCAGCGTCAATCAGAAACAGAAACATGCTCATTGTATAATTTATTTGCTTTAACAGAAGCTTCCAGGACATTTACAAAACACACTGATATGTAGCTACTGGGCAGAGAAGTACTACAAGCAGCCTAATGAATAAATGGAAATGCTGTATGTAAAATGTTTCACCATCGCTGTTTAGAATTTTTAATTTTAATTAATTTTTTTTGTTCATTTTATTGTTTTTGTCACAATGTCTTGATTTTCTTAAATGTGTAAACTATAGCACCAGATTTTCTTTTTCGTCACTGTATTTCCCGAAAAAAAATTGTGATTTGTCACTTTGGATTTTTTTCTTTCTTTTTTTGTATTCATGCACAGAATAATGTTTCTAGTAAACTTCCTTTGTCGTTTTTCGCGTGTTTATTGCTTTCCACACATCCTGCTTTTTCCACACAGTCTTTTTAAAGCTGTGCGCCCTCAGTCCCTCGGCGACCTTATCGGATTCAAATCTGAGCGCCTTGCTCAACACGATTACAGTGCCGTTTCCGTCTTTGAGTGGCAACGAGCTTCTCTGGAGATGTTGTGGCTGGTCTTTTTTTAAACTCTGGGAAAAGCTACGTCAGTGCTCCAGGCTACTGTTTCAGCTGTTATCCCAAACTCCGATATCCTCATGCCTCCAGCTCTCCTGGCGCGCGACCGGACTCTCCGCGGTGCGCGAGACAGTTATCTCACCATGCCTCTCTAATCAGCAGATTTATAGAGTGCGAGGAGAATGTTGCAGTGGCTCGAGATAGTTTAAGATGTCTTATCGCTGTTACACGCTGCTACTTTCATATTATTAATATGAAATAGTAAAAGGAATAGTTCATCCAAAAATGAAACTTCTGTCATCAACTCGCCCCATTACGTTACAAATCCGCTTTATTTAATACGTTAAGCTGCTGTCCCATTCACCGTTGTTCACCCGTTGTAACAATGTTTGTAGATGAGATGCAGTGTTTTAAATAGGAATCCGTTTTCGAATTTGTGTGAGGACAAACATTTTCGTGACACATTTAGGTCACGTGGATTCACTTCAGAAAGCTGCTTGAAAGTGACTTGTGTGTTGTAGTTGTGCTTCATACATCGCGACAATATTGACAATACACAAGTCACCTTTTCTGCTATTAATACGCTTAAAGAGAAACTTTGTGTAACCCTAATTTATCTGCAGGGTTCAAAGAACAAGGCTTAAGGTGGCGACAGGAATGTGAACCAGTAGTTTGTGTGAATTCAAATCAGTGCCTCTGATAAGCTCTTTTTCATTAATGATTATAAGCTGAGCTAATAGTTGGGTGTCCGGTTTCCCTCGAGCACCCTGAGTGCGTGACTGGAGCGCATCTGTGCAGAGTTTAATGCGGTCATCTAATGCTCGCCCGGTCCCCGCGTGGAGCTCTGATTGCATGTAATCGGCCTGCGTTCTTCTCTGCGGACGCGCTATTAACCTTGATAATGATCAGCCTAGAGACCCGTTCAGTACTACATATATTTAGAGTTTTAAAACTGCCGGGTCTCAGAACGCATGTTTGTCATTCAGCCTACTGAAAAGGCCAGAGCACACACTCATCAAGCTGTCAGAGCTGTATGGATTGGTCTGGAGGGAGCATGTTATGTTTTGAGTGGGAAATGAGGGACGGCCTGTATATGCCAGCAGCTGGGCAGTAAGTGTGTGCGTGGATCTTGTGGGGTCCTTAGGTGGGTCAGTTTTGACCTCTGCTCTGAAATGTGTGTGCTGATTTAGGAGGAGACACACGGTTTTTCCTCCCTCAAGCACTTTCACACCCACGTGCATTCATATACACACACTGGCACACTTTTTCTATTTTATGGTTGGACATACACAGAGACGCAGAGGTGGGCGGATCTGTGTTTGTTTTAGTTTACGTGAATGAATTAATGAGTTTATTTTTGTAGCGTTGCCCAGATGTTTGCGCATAGATTGTGAGGTCTGGGTAAAGAATCTGTCACTAAAAGAATGTTTGATGATTCTTGTGTTTCTTTCACATTCTCTCACTCCCTAAATATTCCCAGCTCCCTGGAAGCGTTTGTTTGAGAGAGCAGGCCACAGAGTTTCATGTCTGTTAGATGGATGTTGTGAAACTCTCCCATGAGATCGCAGTTCTAGATTAAGAACTGATCTAAATTTTAAAGGTGATGTTAAAAATCGAACTGCCAAACTACAGCCACTGAATTAGACATGCTCTCTCTTACCAAAATCCCACCCTACAAATACACAGTTGTGCCATTGAGAATATTGTAATCAGAGTCGATGCAGCAGAGCAGTGGCATGCAGCAAAATATCATTCTTGCGCCACAAACCAACAACTGCTTATAACAGCTGCTTATGAAGCTGAATATGGCATTGAGCTTGAACTGTCTGCTTCTCAGCTTCCTACATCCCATATATGGGCTACTCTATGAATGTGAAAAGTTGATGTGGTTGGCAAAACAAATATCTGCATGACTTTTTCCCCATTTACAGATTTTTCAGGACATTTCAGTCACATCTGTCCAAAAGGGGGTTTTCACAGTGATGCCTTAGAAAAAAAGTTTCCCAGTTTTTATAGGCCCCATTTGTTTTCTTCAGTATAAGAACATTTTGAAACATTATTCTCACTATTTTATTCCTTTTTTGTAAAATAACGTCTTGGTTTTTATCTATAGTTGCCAAATATATGGTACTTTTAGGTACCATTTGAGATAAATAAAATGCTCGCATCACCTTTAATCCATGTTCATACATTTGGATGTATAAAGATAAAGTGCATTAACATGCAGAGATGTGAATGAACTACAGTAGGTTTTGCATAGTTGTTAAAGTGTAATATATTTGAAACATTAAATACACATTTTTTGTAAACTTTCAATTCTGAGGCCAGTTCTATTCATTTTCATGTGTTTTTTTCAGGTTCAAGGTGCATGTGAATGTATGTATTTTGTGCTGGTCCAAGTACAGAGAATATATGGTGTGTGATTGAGGGAAAATAGGTAGGCAAAACAGAGACCTATTGAGGAAATTAATTTCAGGCCGAAGGTTCAGCACAAATACAGTTCATACAGGTACAGTATTGATACAGTACATATAAAAGGAGACAATAATACTTTGTTACTGTGCAAAATGGATGCAGGTGGAATTTGAATGAAAACACACATTCCCTCCATCCTTGTGGCGTCAGTCAAGAGTGTGCAGTGTAGCATAGCAGAACAATGCAGCATTGTAGCGGTTTCCTACTGGGTTGAAGAGAGTTTTTACCGCAATTAGGTCACAAGCCCTGGACGTGATCACACGCACTGATAACGACCGCAACAGCTGCTGGTCACTTAAACTATGATTTGATTTTTTAACCCCTGAGCTGATGACCGTCCTGGGAGCTGTCACACGAACACATGCGCACACTTAATTGCAGCTGTAGTGGTCTCAAGCACACTACACAAATACAGCTGCCCTCTATACACACACGCTAACATATGGAAACGTAGCTGCTAAAAGGGATCAGGGTAATAAAGGAGAAAGAAGAGAGGTGTCAGAGAAAGCAAAGAATGAATGGTGGTAAATAAAAGGAGGAATGGTATGGACAGAATGAATTTCACCCACTGCCATATAGATTATTGGTGTGAGAAAGAATCTTTTCTCTTTCTTTCTCACTAAATGTGTAAACGAAATCTGTGTGTAGCCATAACAAGGCGTTTTGTCTAGCTGCTGGAGCCTCATTGTGTATGTGTGTACAGAGGGAAAGCCACTGACTCTCATGGCTGTTGTCCAGAGGGGTTTATCTAAACCCTCACGTTCTGATTCTTGCTTTGGGGAGAGAGGGGAGCAGGAGAGGCCAGGGAGCAGGAGAAGACGGAGGGACTGAAAGAATGAGACTGACAAAAGGAACGTTGAGAAAATAAACTACAAAAGTGGTTTGGAGGGGGAGATGGGCTTTTATGAGTTTACCAGTAAGTGCCGGTGTAGCCGGATTTGCCCTGAAGTAACGTGAGTGTGTGTGACAAATGAAGACAGACAGGGAGAGTCTTGAGTGAGAGAATTAGGGGAAACAGAACAGATACTATGATACTATGGAGAATTACTTATATGAACATGTATATGCTACCAGTCAAATGTTTGCATGCGTGTACTCATTCTTAGTTATTACTGTTTTCCACATTTTTGAATAATAGTGAAGTCAACAAAACTATAAAACAAATGGATGTTTGGGGAGGGATTAAATTTAAGCAAAAGTCGCAATGCTTTGTCTAGATTACAGATCGGAACATTTCAACTTCATGAGGTGCATCTTGGGATCCTGAAGATTATTTATGCTGGTACTTTTTTCCTTTCACCGTATGTATATGTGTATGTGTATATATATATATATATATATATATATATATATATATATATGTGTATGTGTATATATATATATATATATATATATATATATATATATATATATATATATATATATATATATATATATATATATATAAATATATATGTGTGTATATATATAAAAAATATATATGTGTGTATATATATATATATATATATATATATATATATATATATATATATATATATATATATAGTAAAAGGAAAAAGTATATACTGACACCGAAGATTGTAGTTATTACTGCTGAAAATCCAGCTTATGCTCACTGGAATAAATTGCATTTCCGAACTTTATTCAAACAGAAAAAAATAGTTATTTTAAATAGTACTATTATTTTACACTATTAAAATTTATACAGTATTTTTTTACCAGATAAATGCAGCCTTTGTTAGTATAAGAGATGTTTATTAAATCAAACCCCACATTTTTTTATCAGTAGTGTATAAATCGTAAAACAGAATGGTCTAAGAGTGTTTTGTGTATGTTACTGAAGGTATTCAGCGAAGTTTAGATGTCTTGGATTGTTTAAGTCTTAACCTGCTGTAAAATGTTGACGTAGTCTAATTAGATTTGTTATCTGAGAAGGGCATTTTCTGGCAGTTCATGTGTGTGTGTGTGTGTGTAGTTTTGAACGTTGTGTATTCTCATTGCCTGGGGAAGACACCGTGAGATCTTCCTGTCGATGTTCAACTCAGTGAACGCTCTCTCCTGCTGCTCACTGCACCAGCCAGTAATCAATTAGTTTCACCACGCAACTGATGACAGAATTAGCCTGAAGGCCCCAAAAGATCAACCTGATACTGAAATCACACACACACACACACACATATGCATGATAAAGTACAAGTTATATATGAACATATCTGTCTACACCAAAATGGAGAACATGATTAACTTCCTATGTGGACGTGTTTTCTCCTGGGGATTATGTATACATATATTACATATTCATACTTCCTTTCTCACTTTCTATCTTTTTATCTCTCTTTTTCTGTCTCTTAATCACATACAGACACTCGACCCTTTAGACAAAAAAATGAGAATAAACGCAATCCTTAAGGCAAACAGCCCAGTCGGCTCTAACGCAAGACCTCTCTCTTCTTCCATTTACATTCACTTCATTACCACTAAGCGAAAACCTAAAAGGTAGGCCAGATGCCAACAAGCATGTGTGTGTTATTAATGGTTGTTTAGAAAGTTGGTGGGATGCCACTGTGTAGAAAGCCTACTGATGTAAGAAAAAGGTTTTAGAAGAAAGAGAGTAAGGGTATAAATTTTCTGTTCTGTATCTACAACATAATGTCACTGCAGCTCAACACACCCTGTAAACTCTGGTTTGCATTTATTTAGTCATTCTCATCTCTTCATCCTTCTCTTTTACTCACTGATCTCACAGCAGATGTGATTATAAGCTAAATAATTTAAAGATTGTATTAGCTGTATGAAACATGCATCAGATGAACAGAACTTTATCTTTATCAGGTGTCTGTGTTTTGTGCAGTATAACCAATGAAGCCTATAATAGGCGAAGAAAGCATCCGTAAGTATTCCCATTCATCTTACAGAAAAATGATTTGTCAGCAGATGGTGGAGTTACAACATCTTATAAATGGCCTGGGCTAACCAGTACTTTTTTGTAACTACGTCATTTATTCTGACACCAGTGCTACATTTTTAGTTTTACACATCTCCTGGCACAAATACAGCCTCTAAGTGTCTACTGGAGGATGACCACACAATGTTGTGTGTGTGTGTGTGTGTTTGTGTTACTGTGAGAGTGCTTGCCAACTCAAACCACTGTGTAATCTCAAGTTGTCATTTTGTCACGTTTCATGTCATTAAACTGGTGATTGTGAAGTGTTATTTTAAGTGAGCAGATTATTTACACAGCTACGGCAAGGATTCCAGACTACCTGTGTAATTTACATGATACTCTGTAAGTGTGTGTATGTATGTCAGACACGTTCACCTAGGAGCAGGTGGCATTTGAAGTAAAAATCCAGTGATATTTCTCGCATGTCCTCTTCTGGATCAAACAAGCCTTGACCATATGAGCTAAATAGTGTTCATGCTGCATCATGTAATTAAACATATACCCACTATGAGTTTGCCAGTAGTATTTCCAATATAAAAAAGGCTGTGTTGCTCACTACTAGTTTTCAGTTTATTGTTTTTAATGAAGGGGTAAGCATTTGAACAAAAGGTAAAAGAATGTGAAGTTGTAACTTTAAATTGCTTCAGATGTATATGTCTGTTTTATTTAATTGTCTTCATATGCGTGTGTTTAGGAGGACACAGGGTTGATTCATGAGTTATTGAGATCATCTGCCACCATTTTTCTGTTGAGTAGAGCACTAAACCGCAAGTTACCTCAGGGGTTCATTACAATTACAGTAACTATACGTAGCCGCTGGATGAAACGCATAGATTAAATGACAAATAACAGTGATCTGTGACTGCATATGTGTGCTGTTTTGTCTTTGTCAGTATTTCACTGTTTGGAGTCTGTTTTCTGGAAACCAAACCTTTAAAAGTTTTTATATCATTGTGAAACTTGCACGCAAGATCACTCTAAAAAAAAAAAAAAGAAACAAAACCCTTTTTCTTTTGTTCAGCATGAGTTTATTTGAGGTTTATATCAAAAAACCTCACACAATGTCTACCCCCAGAACTGTGTTTGAATATATTTTGACCTCATTGCCAATGATTGTTAAAATCCAGAAGTCTTTTGTTAAACTCCTTAAATGGCTGAAAAGGGCTTTTAATTGATTTCTATAAAGGAGTGGGGTTGTGAATGTTGTTGTTGCATGTGTGTGCATTTTTATAATTGTGGTTTAACATTTGGCTTCGCTGTTTGGCTTCTGTTTGTGCTCTTTTCATCGGCGCCCCATTAGCGGCTTTAGACGCGTGCCACCCTCTCAACAAAACCTCATTCCTCCTTCAGATGGTCTTTCTCCACTCCCCTTTTCTGTCCAACTGCAGATTATATGAGGGGAATGTGAAGGGGTGTGGAACTGAACTTCAGGATAGTAGAGAAAGATAACAAGAGAATGTGTTTGTGGGTGGGTGTGTATGTTCAGTTCTTATCTGTATTTTTATGTGGCCAAAATATGACAAAAATGGGGGCATTTGGAAGGCATTCCCATCTGAAAAAATGATTTGAGAAAATAAAAAAATGTTTTATTGAATTCTTCTAAGCTTTTGGTTAATCTGAAGTAATATGTTTCTATAACAACCGTAGAATGGTTTGTCTTCATTTAGATTTAGTTTAGATTTCTTTGGTTTCTTTTTACAAATTTGGTTCTAAGAGGGTTATATACATACTTTTTATTCAAAAATGATCTAATACAGGACCCTGAGCTCATTTTAGGGCCGATGATCAAAGTCTAATTTCTAATATTCTTCCACTCTTTATTTTTGCTATGTGCCGTCATACTCTTAAGATTCAGTCATATTGGCAAAATTGCACAGGCAATAAGGTCAGTTGTCATTAACTATCAGTAAGCTCACACAGAAAATACTTTTATATGATTTCATATAACCTACTTAAACACATTTACCTAATCAGGTACAACATAAACTCTTCCATGTAATTCTCAGTTTTTTTCCAACCTGAAAGCGACAAGATACTACATTGTTGCTTTCATGCAATGCAATGCTTTCATTGTGGGCAAGTTACTTTAAGTACTTAGCTGATACGTTTGACATTACTCTGAAATGTATCAGCTAGTACTCAGTGTTTAAGATTTTGAGATGTTAACAGTTTCAACAGAAAGCAAATCTTGCCAGGTTTGGATAAAAAATGCCTCTGTTGGAAAAAGAACTGATGTAAACTTGCTAATCTGTAATATTTTGACTTGCAGCACTGAACAAATAGTCACGCCAATAAAGCACAATTAAAGTTAATTGACAACAATAGACACTGATAAAGAGTGGTTTAGTTCTCAGAGAACTCCCATCAGTCACATTCCACAAGCTTCTCCTGCTGTTCTGGATTTAGGAAGAGTGTCCTCGTTTCTGCATTTTCTCCATTTTCTCCTCATAAATCTGCTTTGACTAGTAGAGACAGATTTATTGTCATTTTTCAGTTGAAATGTGGTGTTCATTGTCGTGTCATTCATAATTCATATCACTTTCTCCCTCTCCCTTTCTCACAGATCTGTTGGCCACGAACCGTACCTCCATTTTCAGTGGTTTCAATGGAGATCTGCACTTGTCTGCTGTGTTTTTGGATGAATATCATGACAGGCTTTTCCTGGGAGGAAAAGATGTTCTCTACTCGCTGAGACTGGATCATGAACATGATGCTAAAGAGGTAACACATGTTGTCATTGCGATAAGGTTAAGATAATAAACTGCCCACAGAGAACACAGGTGTGAGAGCCCAGAAAAAAAGTACTAGAGATGAGGTGAAAGAGGGTCTGGTAGTGAGACGTGTCATGTTATTCAGTCTGCTCTACTAGAGACTGCTATCTACAGACAGAGATAAAATCAACAGTCACTTACATGTGCTGAAACATTTTACACATGATTAGTAAGGTGCATGTAAAGGCCTGTTCACTTGTGATGCATTCTTGTGTTTAAAAAAATAGATAAAGTGACAGACACTTACACAAAAAAGAATGAAGTCTTGAGATACAATTTTAAAAGCTGAATTTTGACTTGACAAAGTGTCCTTAAACAATCAGACGAGGCCACAGATATCCATCTAGCGTTGGTTTACCTTAAATAAATATTCATTCACTCATTCATTTATGTATTTGCTTATGTATATAAACATAAATAGTGTAAAATTAATTATAAAACCATAATTGTGAAAATATCTGTATACCAATATAATATTAGAGTATTGTATATATTATCAAAACTCCAAAGCAACTTTTTGGCCTCAGGTCTTCTGTCACAAACAGCAGGCCAAACAAAAAAGATTTACTTTCTCATGAATATAAAATAATTAAGTTTTGTTTGATGAATCTATAATTCAGTAATCTGTGATACACATATTAACTGTGATATACATACTAAAACAGAATTTCCCTTTAGTGTTTTTGATCTTTTTTCTCATCCGTAAAACGTTTACTAAAAAATACACAAAACAGCTGTCCACAAAACACATTAAATTCATATAAACTGACCACACTTGTGACAAAATCTTGTTTATACCACACCTAGACATATAAACACATAAATGGTCTTGCTTGATTTTACGAGTTAGCATTTGCTGCCCTTTTTCATGTTATCGTCACAGTTTTGTGGTGTAGTTTATAAAATAAAATTGTGAGTTATAAGAGGAGCCACATTGTGTAAATAGGCACTGAATTAAATTGGCTGTAACAGCAGAAGTGCTTTGGTACCACTTGTCTCCAGGGTTTGGCAGTTTTTTTCCCTGTGCAATTAACTTTTGTATATGTGTGTGTGTCTGAGCTTAATTAAAGCCTCTGTTCATGTGAATATGTTTTGACTCAAGCCACTGGAGCCTCAACAAATGTGGTTGCTTTTGTATGTAGTCTCCAAAGAACTTATCATTGTGTGTGGCCTTGTTAAAGGTTATGAACAGGAAGAGGAAGTGCACTGGCATGGTGATAGACGCACGAGAGTGGCTGCCACATCTGAGGTCATGACCCTTGACCTTTGGCTCAAGGACAGGCGTCTTCTGCCTTGTTAGACCCTTATGCATTCTGTAAGGCCACCGTACTATGACTGGCTGCAGCATTTTTAAAGATACTACCATATACTGAGAAATTAATTACAAAAATTAACAGGAACAAGGTGCAGAAAATGTACCCCCCCCTTTCTTAGCCAGAGAACAAAATGAGGATGTCTGAATGTGTGAATTTACGTGTGCAAGATTGTTTTACAGATGCTATCAGTAAAGCTTCCCAGCCGAAGGGGAAGGTGCCACAGAAATCAAGCAGTGATTCATGATGTTGTTCTTTAAATGGGAAAAATTACTCAGCCCTGATCAGACTTCCTTTTCCCTTTTGGGCATGTATTTACTGCTAACCTGCAGCCTTCATCTCAGCTGATCTCAGTTCAGTTTGAGGAATCGTTCGTTTATTCTTTTCTGAGGACTGTCAGGTCCTGTATTGACCATGCAGCATTTTCCCCATGGTTAATAGAGGTTGGTTCATCTTAAACAGCGGTGCATAAGGAGCAAATTAAAAAGCTGAATGTGTGAGCTTTTCTTCACACCATAGATTCATAGTATTCTGTAGTGTTTTGTCATTAATAATGACCATTTTAGGTCGCTACTACTCAGCGACAGCCACATTCGGGCTATTTTTAGTTCAAGTGTCCTGAAGCATAAAGGTAATGACTAATTAAGGAAAGAGGATATGCTTTCATTCGAAGGAAGGATGCTTGGTAACGTGGCTGATTACAGGTTCCGGATTTAGACAATGTCGAAATGTGTAAGAGCTTGAAAGGGTAAATAAAAACAAGTGACTCACTGATGATTTTATCATATGAGAGCTGGAACAAATTCAAACATTTAATCAATTCAATGAAATCAGGCATTTTACAAGTGGTACGAGGATTTGTAAATGTCATGTGATGCAAAGAAGTTGATTAATCAACAAGTCCAGACAATATCTATGTTTTAAACTGATACAATGATTTAAATTGCATTCAAAGTGTACATAATTTCTCCTGCTCCTGCTTTAAGCTACAGGAATACTATTTAACATTACATGATATTTTCGATTATAAAAATTGCAGTTGTAAATATAAACTTAATATGTGACTGAGCCTATATCTAACTGATAATTATAATTGTGCTATATTTTGTTAGTTTTTTTTTTTTTTTTTGCTGAAGAGGACCACATAACTTATGAAATTAAGCTTGCATATGTTTGCAGATCTGTATAAACAAACCCAAAAGTCTTTGTGAGGTCTGAACGTGACAGCGGTTGTGTGAAATTGATGTGCCAGGATGTGCAATCACTGTATATATATTTGGATTGAAGACTTAGCAGAGAGGTTTATGTTTATTTCTCAATTGCTCATAACATCAGGGTAGGTTTTTGTGACTTTCACACTCTCAGAGTTATTGTTTTCATAAATCTATCTTTATTGTTGACATTCATTGGGAAAAAACCTGCAAAGCATTTTTGTTGCACACCCACCCTCAGAGACACACTCATTTTACCTCGCATAATGACTTGAGTCAATTTGTAAGCCATTTGTAGATGATTTCCCCAAAGAGCGTAAACTCTGGCACTGTAGTGCTTTCAAAATATTGCACTGTTTAATTGAGTGCACAGACATCAGCTCAACCAATGGGGTGAGACTATCTGTTTGTCTGACCAGTGGCAGACAGGAGCATGTTCAGGAGACAACTATTGTTTACTGAAACTACTCACATTAACTTTAAATTTGGTATGAAACTGTAAATGCAGTAATATTTTGCAATGAACATCAGTGAAAAATGTAGGGCAAGACTTAATTTGTCCACTGGGAAAGATCATTGGAAATTTGTCCATTTTCAGTTCACGTAAATCTGATTTTGTTATGTTTGGATCTTGCAGTTCAATTACTCTTAACAAGTAAATGAGTCTGGGTGTGAGTTGGACAGAAATTTGCTTAATGTGTGTTTAATTTATGAGATGATAAATGTCATCTGCTTTTTCTTTTTATCTCCAGATCCACTGGCCTTCATTGCCTGGGAATCTTGAGGACTGTATTCTCAAAGGGAAAGATCCCGAGGTGAGTGAAAAACTGGTTCTGGTTCTGAATTCACTAAAAACATCAACAAACTCAAAAGTTGGGTCAGCGTGTCACAGCTTCCCAAGTGTTTTTTTTTTTTTTTTTTTTGTGGGGGGAGCTGGCATACTTAATATGTCAGGTTCTTTCATGATATCCCAGATCTCGATGACAGCAGAAATCATCGTATGTAGTTTGTTTTGGATTGTTTGGTTAGTGTGATTCTCTACCTTATTTCATGTGGTTCAATCTGGAGTTTCAAATGAAAACATCTGTCCATCTTCAGCTACACTCAGTGTGCTGCAATTGGCGTGATGACTGGAGAGAAGAAGCCAAACGCCCATAAATGAGATTTGATCCACTCACTTACTGCTGTCTTGCTTCCAACCCAGTTTGTGTGTGACTCATGAGTCTCCTAAACCTAACGACCGTAGAAGGCTGCCTCAATACACAGAACACAGTTATTCTTTCATTTTTCAAAATCCCCATTGTTTTCTTTTTCTTTTACATTTATGTTTCTTCTTGTTTGGCCTCTCCCCTTTTCCTTTCAGCACAATGAATATGTTAATTATGTTCCAAGTTTAATCTTTGCTGTCCTCTCTCCCTAATGGCCTTCCACACACACACACACACACACACACACACACACACACACATTTATATGGAGATAAACTCTGCATCTGTTAGTGTTTAGCATGTTTCGCTCGTAAAGTGGAAATGTGAGGTGTCGCCATGGTTACATGCTCTGGTGACTGTCCCGACAGTATTGTTTGATGTGACAGGTGAGTGTGATTTCACAGCAGTGTTTTAATGGCTCTATTCAGTGTGTGAGTATGTGTTAGGGAATTGAAAAGGATTTTTCTTTCATGTAGTCTTGTAACTCTGAAACAACACACAGATATGAACTCAGAAGAGTTTTAGGTTACACTTTATTTTAAAATGTCTTAGTTACATTGTAATTATACATTTAAGTACTCAGTAACATTAATTAACTACATGTACTTATGGGTAGGGTTAGGATTAGAGTTTGACTTGGTGTTTGACTTGGTGTTAATTACGCATGTAATTATGCATAATTGATTGTTATTATAATGGTAAGTACATGTAACAAGGACACCTTAAAACAAAGTGCTACTGAATTTTATGTACCACATAACACAGATCACACAAAAATGACTAGGGGCACTTTGCATGGGGATATTTTAGGGCTATATTCACTATTTATATAGTATGCTTATACATTCTGCTAACTCTAAGTTACTTTGTACATCACTGTTCTGGATCTCTCTCGAAGTCCTGCTGGTTAACATCTGGTCGCAGTTTGAGCATCTGCCTACATCTTTTATGACCCTTGACCTTTCATTCATTTATGCTCCACTGATTTTGACCCTACACAGTCAATGAGGCTGTATACAGGTGGCCATAGTTAGAGCGAGTACATGTTGATAGTGTCTGTGTGTGTGTGTGTGTGTGTGTGTGTGTGTGTGTGTGTGTGTGAGACTGTGTGTCTTCCTCTTTTTTTTAACCCTTTTCTAACTGGACCGTAAGAGCTTCTTTCCCATGTTGAAATCTCTGATTGGTCTTCAGTGACTTTTAAATAGGGATCATTTTCTAGCTATTTTTCTTTGATCCTTTAAAACGCTGATAATTCTTGTAAATGTCCATTCAAACCCTCCTGGGAAATATCGGTCATACGCACACATTCCAAAATTCCTCATGATTATCAGCTGCACTGAATGAGTTTAACCTGGTTGTCCAGTGTGAAATATATGTGTTTGTGTGTTTGTGTAAGTAATTGTGCTCTAATTATCAAGATTGTATCCTCATTTGCCACCAAAACACCCAACAAATGAACCCTTTCTGTGTGTGTTTGGTCCAGATGGAGTGTGCAAACTTTGTGCGGTTGCTGCAGCCATTTAACCGCACTCATCTACTGGCCTGTGGAACCGGAGCTTTCCAGCCCATGTGTGCATATGTGAACGTCGGACACCGTGGAGAGGTAACACACACACACACACATACACAAACACTCCCTCCCACTGCTTCACACCTCATGTGTTTGTGTATGCACATCAGGACTATCTAATTGACTTATGTATATCAGAGGCTTAATTCTTTAAGGTCAGAGGTCACCTACCAACAGGCGGGTCCTTAGAATCAAGACAAGGCTGTGAGAGAAGATACAAAGCAAAAACACACAGACACACATTAACTTAAAGGATTCAGAGCAGAGGATAAAAAAATAATGTGTGTGTGTATTCTGAATATAGGTGCTCTTTACTTCCTTTGAGGTGTGTTAACTGCACCACACAAGGCACCAGAGACGTCTGACTAACAGACAGACAATACTACATTGTGTAACTGAACTGGCGCCAGAGATTTAAGCTGTCGTTGGGCATCACCGAACACACCCATACAGTGTCTAACATCAATAACAGTAAAAACGACTTCACTGCTATTATTACATTTTAGATTTCTGATATAGTACAGCCTTGAAATTCAAAGTTAGACAATACTATTTAAAAGGATGGTTCACTCAGAATTTTCGTTATAACCCTAATGTTGTTCCAGGCTTTTTTCTTCTGTTGAATATAAACATTCTTCAACATATTTTCATTTATATTCAATCAATTTTGTATTTAACTCGCACTAAAATATACATTTGGGTGAACAAAAACGTTGATGATAAATATAACCAGTAATCAGTAGATCATTTATCTGATTTGGTTAAATGTAAAAAAGAACAAACTACTTAAAGTTTTAAAAAATGTTGTGAATGTTTGTTACAGTATAACAAGGAGAAACGGATTGTGTATGAGAGCACAGTTATTGCCTTGGCTCTGTTGGCTGTAAAGCTATGTGTATAATAGACCATGACAAGAAAAACAATGATGTAGTGTTGTGTAATGCTGCTTTGGTACTTGTTGGAAAACTCAGTTTCTTACTTGAAGAGCTACGGTATTATGAAAACAGCTAAAGTACACTGAAGTCATTCTACTGATAATTGTAGCAAGTAAAAGTTAGTAGTGTTGCTGAATTTAGTTAGTTGAACCCCAACACTGTTATTCCATTCCTGTTTGGAGTTAGTTTGACACAAACTTCAACGAGGAAACAGTAGTGTACGTCAGAAAATGTTTGCGCGTCAGACTTCACTTTTTTGTACTTGTGGTCTCTAAGATCTCAAACTAATGCCTTGTGACATTTTTAAGCTATTAGTTTTGTTCATAATCAGTTCTCATTAGGTGAGGAAAAGTCAGGAAGTATTAAACTGAACTACAATAATAAATATATCTTTGGAAATATTAAGTGAGCCTTTGGGTCTCTAATACTCCAAACTGATGTATCACGGTATTGTAAAAATAAATAATAAATTTCTTCACAAGCAAGAGAAATTCCGACATTTGTGAGCTCAAGTTTATTGTTGAGTTGTAAAATTGATGTGAATTTTCTGACTTCTTTTTGGCAGCACGTGTTCAGTTTGGATAATACGACAGTACAGAATGGGAGGGGGAAATGTCCCCATGACCCCAAACTACCCTTCGCAAGCACCTTCACAGGTACAGTTTCAGTCAAGGATCATGCCACGGCATGCTTTGTGTTGTGTGCTCAAAAGTATGTCAGTGCACGTGTGTGTGTGTGTGTGTTTTGGCTCTCCTGAGTGTTGGGTGGAGGTTTCTTTTTGTCAGCTGTCACTGAGATTACGGCTTATTGTAGATTGACTGCTCTTATGGGAAAAATTTGAGGTATTCTTCAGTCCAGGTTTAGTGTTGAGGGGGTCTTGTGGGTGTGTTACAGTCTTCTTGTGCACAGACACATCTCCCAGTGTGTGTGTCTTTATAACACTGCACAATCTTGGCTTTCCTCATGTGACATTTTGCCAGATGCAATACATTTGGGGCAGATTTTTAAGATTGCATGTTAGTGACCTTGGAGATACTTTAACACACTGACATACTGTACACATGAGTCCTGTCAGGCAACTGATGGGCAACAGGCAACTTGTGTCCAATTGTATTTTTTTACTGTAAAATTGGGGGTTAAATATTAATAAAATAACAGTAAAATGGTATGATGTCATTTTATATGACCAAGCGCGTGTGATTTTGAAAAACTGCCTTATACAGTAGGTATGTGTGTGTGTGTGTGTGTGTGTGTGTGTATGGGTGGGCGTTCAAGCTGATAACATAATTTAATTAAAGTAATTACAATGTATTTGTATCTATCTATCTATCTATCTATCTATCTATCTATCTATCTATCTCTCTCTCTCTCTCTCTCTCTCTCTCTCTTTCAGGTGGAGAGCTGTATACCGGTCTGACTGCAGATTTTTTGGGGAGAGACTCTTTGATTTTTAGAGGTTTAGGGGCTCGCTCGCCTATGAGAACAGAGACAGATCAGAAAATCCTACATGGTACAAAATTACTTACTTTTAACATTTTATAAAACTGTTGTGAAAATCAGTGTTATTAAAACTAAAACTTAATTGATACAATACAACATACATGAAAATGAGAACTGTGCCTCTGTAACTAAGTGAAAATAAAAAGAGATGTTATATTTTAGATATTAGAAATTGCAACATTTACTGTGTATTTTAAAAACCTGCTCATTATTGATGGGACATTCCATCAGTAATGATTTCTCTTATTAGTCAAACTGAATTTGCATTGATTTCAAACAATCAGATCTGTATTATAATAGTGTCTATGTGTGTGTTCGTGTATGTACAGAGCCCAGGTTTATCGCGGCCCACCTCATTCCTGACAGTGCAGACAGAGATGATGATAAAATTTATTTCTTCTTCACTGAGAGAGCGACAGAGAGCACAGAGCGAGATGATGAAGGAGCCATACACACACGCATTGGACGAGTGTGTGCGGTGAGACAAACCACATGCATACATTCAGCCACAAGCAGGCCAGTATACTGGATTGCTCCTACCCTTTTTCAAACACATGTGCACAGCTGTTGGATGGTTTGCATGCCTCTGTATCACACACACACTCACCCCTTAGCCCAGTGCTCATACACACACATACACACTAACACACACGGCTCTGTAGAGTAATAGGAGCAGTACAAATCTCCCTCTGTCATTCAGAGGTCAGTGTTCAAAGCGCCGCGGTCAATCGCACATTACTGTCACTTTGACTGCTATTCATTGTTCAGCACATTTTAGCACATTCCCAAATCTCACACACACACACACACACACACTTACACTGCAGAGAGGGTGATTATCTCCACATATACCGATTACACAGATTTAAGATCCTTAATGCCACCCATGTGTCTTGGACATGGTAAACCCAGCTGCATTGCTTTTTGGGAATCTGTAACAGTATATCCTTCACGGTGTCATAATCTTCATAACTGGAGCTTCTCTGAGATATTTTGATATTTAACTCTTCTTGTTCCCACGGGAAAAGTTACAACTGTGTGTTTACGTATAAACAGGGTTCAGATTACAGAGGTTTGGGGTGTGTGACCCCCTTAATTAAACTACTTCAGATGAAAAAGTCAATGAGAACTGTCACAAACTCTGTTGCTCCAGGGATTCTGGGAAATATTTGCTGAAAAGCATGTATGGATTTACTGTGGCACTTTTGGTATGCTAGTTTGAATATACTACGATTTGGAAAGCACTAATTCTGATTTTGCTTACTACTTAGGATGGATAGTAAACAAATTGAGATGAAGGGATAGTTTGTTTTATCCAGCGATCATTGTGTGTGGTCTGGGGCTAAATGATACTGGGGTCTGCTGATCTGTTGTCCAGAAGTGAATTCAACGCCTCATGATTTATTGTTTACGTGGTTTCAGAATGATGTGGGTGGGCAGAGGGTTCTTGTGCATAAGTGGAGCACATTTATTAAAGCCCGACTGGTGTGTTCTGTTCCTGGACCTCACGGCATCCAAACACACTTTCACCAGCTGGGTGAGAAAATAAACATGCACGCCCTTGGCTTCTTTTTATTTACAATATTATATAAACTTAAGATCATTTTGATCTCTTATGACCCTTGGGTGATCTTTGACTCTATGTGTTTGTCTCGCAGAGGATGTGTTTCTGTTAAGGACCAAAGACGAAACCAATCCTGAAATCTACGCAATATTCAGCACCATCAGGTCTGTCTCGAATCTGTTTATCTGTGCATTTCCTCTGTAAAGCACTGTGTTGTACTCATAATGAGTACACTTTATTTCATCCAATTTAAGTATTTGTATATATATATATATATGCATTTTCTTTTGTATTAATGATTTTAGATTAAACAATATTTGTCTTATGCATTGTATGCATTCTTATTCATTTTAACATTACAATTTTTTATTTACTTTTTGTTGTTTTATTTTTGTAACTTTTAATTTTTAAACAATGTCTTACTTATGCCATGTTTAAAAATGTTTAGAATTCCCATTGGGTTTAAAACCCAATTAATATACTTGCATTTCTAAAAGAATAGTTCATACAAAAATTCTAATTTGTTTAAAAAGTATTCACACTCTGGCTATTAAGATATAGATGAGTATGTTTGTTCATCAGATTATTCCGATGCTTTAAGCAGCTATTTCAACTATCATTCTGATGGCACCCACTCACTGCAGATGATCCATTGGTAGGCAACTGATGTAATGTTAAATTTCTCCAAATCTTTTTTTAATGAAACAACAAACTCTTTTACATATTAGTTGACTTATAGTCTGTAGATGAGTACATTTTCAACACATTTTCACTTTTGGGTGGACTTTTTCTTTAAGAGCATAAATCAGTAGTATGTGAGTTTAACAGAACATATTCTCTCTCTAGTAATGTGTTTCAGGGCTATGCAGTGTGTGTGTACAACATGGCTGATATCCGTGAGGCATTTAATGGTCCGTTTGCTCATAAAGAAGGGCCAGACTACCAGTGGGGACCTTACGAAAGACGTGTTCCTTACCCACGTCCAGGAGTGTGCCCCAGTAAGATCACGGCCCAGCCTGGTCGTGCCTTCCGTAGCACACTGGAGTTTCCAGACACTGTTCTGCAATTTGCACGAACACACCCACTGATGTGGCGCCCCATTTACCCATCACAGCGGCAACCACTGCTGCTCCGCACTGGCGCTCCGTACAGGCTCACCCAAATCACTGTAGACCGCACACAGGCAGAGGACGGATACTATGATGTCTTGTTTATCGGCACGGGTAAGACAGAGCGTCTCTTTAGTTAACACCCGAGTGTGTTTATAACCCTGAATGAATAACTGTGGCCTTTGACCTCTTCAGATATCGGGACTGTGCTAAAGGTCATCGTACTTGCCAATGAGGAGATCACACTGGAGGAAATGCAGGTGTTCAAGGTCTGTGAGTCTCAATAATTTTTGCTGATGCAATGTATTATTATATTTATTGGAAAAAACATCAGCTTCTCGTACATTACATGTAGTCATGAGGTGCTACTTCAAATTTGTAAAAATCCTTCTACAAAAAAGTTTAATCTGCAGATATGGCCTTGTTTAAGGACCCATGCTTTTGTGCATACAGAGATCTGACTGCTAAATAGCGATTGCGTTTTACAATAATAGTGTGCACCCTTACTTTTCAGAGAAAAAAGTGGAAAAATCTCTAGATGGAAAAATCTCCATAAGTTCTTTGTGAATCTGTCTTTTTTCTACTTAGGAAAATTGTCTATTTTACTATTTATTAATATTTTGATAATCTAAATATTTGATCAAATTAAATGTTTGTAGTCACTTGAACTTGTGTAGGTCTTCTTGCTTTATTATGCTGTTATATTATTATTATACATTTAGTGGTATATATTGATCTTAAAATCACAATAATATCGCTTCATGACAGGCCTAGCCATTACAGCCTTCATCGTCATTTGATTCCTTCAGAAACGATAAAAACAATTTTCATTTGGTGCTCAAGAAACATTTCCTATTATTATTAATATGTATGTACAGTGGTTGTACTACTTAATACTATTGTGAAAATTTTCATTCTTTTTTTGTATTGTTTGATAAATGATAGTGTAAAATTAACAACATTAATTGCAAATGTATGCAACATTACAAAAGCGTGTCAATTTAATGCAGTATAATTTTTTTTTTTTTTTTATCATACTTACCCCCATACTTTGAACGGTCTTTGTGTGTGCGCGCGTGCACCTTTAGTTCTGTACTGATGATGCAACATTTGTCTATGCAGGTACCCACTCCCATAACCTCCATGGACATATCTGTGAAAAGGGTAAGTTCATGCATCATGCACTCTCGTTATATTGTTCCAGCAATTTAACGTAAGCATAGTAACATAAGCAGCAACGTAAATTAATTTTCCACAAAATTCCCAAAGAGGCTTTTACTGTGAGTAGAGAAATGAGACACTTTCTGTGTATATGCTTTCTGGCCCCAAAGCAATAAAACATTCAAGCAAAACAACCAGTTTCTTTGTTATTCATCAAGAAGCAGGTGCTTTATAGCCGAACCGGCAGACAGTTCACTTACTTCATAGCGTAATTTCTCCCAAAAAATAAAAAAAGTAATAATTTACTTACCTTTAAAACATTCCAAACATATGCTTTTGATTGGAATTGGAAAAATGATATTCATGCTAAGACATATGTTCTACATAGTGTTTCAATACTCATTGCACCAGATTTGAGGTCAAAAAGTGTTGGTTGCTTATTTTTCCTAAGTTATTATTAAATGACAACATGTTTTGATCACATGAACCACTTTTATAGTTCTATTTTGGAATTTGACAACATCAGACCTCATTCATTTTCATATAGAAAAGAGCGTCCAGGACATTCTCTTAAACATCTCCTATGGTATTATACTTGTTTAGAGTAATATGTTTGACTAATTAATGACCGAATTTCGTTTTTTAAGTGAGCTTATCCACGCTTTGCTCAAGCGAACATCGGAAAAATGCAATCAAAACTATCATTTCTCTCTCTTCCAGCAAACTCTGTTCATAGGTTCACAGACAGGTGTTGTCCAGGTGCCTCTGCACCGCTGCAGTATGTACGGCAAAGCTTGTGCCGAGTGCTGCCTGGCTCGAGATCCGTACTGCGCCTGGGACGGACACACCTGCACACGCTACCTGCCAAACACAAAACGGCGCTACCGAAGACAGGACATCAAACATGGAAACCCAGCAGTGCAGTGCATGGACCAAAACCTCAGCGGTAAGAAAGAAGAAAAGAAATGACAGCCCCCCTAACTTAGCGCCGCCGTGAATGTCAATACACCAGCGGCCTCCTCTGAGAACTTCAAATGCATTTACATGTCAGAGAGCTTAATGATGTGAAAGTGCAAGAGAAGAGCAATTCCTTTAGAGATTTGAAGTTAAATTGTTTAATCATTTGTGTTAGAAACTTCAGAACACCTTTGAGCTTGTCTAACAGGAAGATTAATAGGGTTTGAAGGGCAATCTCACTCCACTGGGACAAACTCTCTGTTCGGTGTTAAAGACAGGAACTGATAGAGTGAGAGGTGAACAGACAGATCACTCTCTGTCTCTCATCACAGAGGAGAGAGAGAATGAGAGGAAAGAACAAAAGAGGTGTGAGTGAAGAGCGCTTTAGTGTTTGCATGCCAAAGGTGAGGATGTCGGTGACGAAAAGGGATTATATATGTGTGTGCACACTTATACAAACACACATGCAGTGGAAAATCCCGGAGTGACCTTACACTGAACCGTGTTGTGTGTAAAGTGTCTGTATTAACAGTCATGCATTCCTATTTGTAGTAGAGGATCTGGATCTGACTGAAGAACGGGTCGTTTATGGCACTGAAAACAACAGCACCTTCCTGGAGTGCATCCCTCGATCGCCACAGGCCACTGTCACATGGCATATTCAGAGAGATGACTACCTAGAGGAGGTAAGATACATACAGTACATATGGATGTTGCTTCAGACACTTAAAAATGGTGAAATATCATTACATTTGATTTTATATGCTGTGGAATAAATAAAAAAAGTAAAATTGTGAATTAAATTATTGGCTTTTATAATCTTTTATAGATTTATTATAAAAGTCATTAGGAGTTTATAAAATCACAAATGTTTTTGTTTAATATTAAGATAAATCTTATAAGATAAATTTTCTTGTTTAAAATTCAGTCGTATGGTTTTTTGCTCCAAAGACTGTTTCAAAGTACGGTTAGATTAAAAATTGCTTTACAATCCATGCTACAAGACTAACCTATATTATAAATTATATCCTATAATCTATTTTATATATATAAAAAAAAAAAATAGTGATATATATATATATATAGATAAAAAAAAAAAAAAATATATATATATATATATATATATATATATATATATATATATATATATATATATATATATATAGTTATTAATTTCAGATATCCAGAAAAAATTATCTTGGGACCAGTTGGTGTAAAGTAAATAAATAAAAAAGTAAAGTTAGCAGTATTTGTTGATCCTATTTGGTTTGATTATCTAACAGAATGAAACTGATTAATTTTAAGTGTGGTCATTTAGGAGTCATCATATTTCAGACAGATTTTTTTGTTAAATTCTATTCATTTGTCATTTCCTCTTTCTTTAGGTGTTGCTAGATGAACGTGTCATTAAGACAGATGACGGTTTGTTGTTCCGCCGTGTGCTCCGTCAGGACGAAGGCATCTACGTTTGTCGATCCCGGGAACACGGATTCACGCAAACCCTCTCACGCTTCTGGCTGGACGTCTTACACGCAGACACCCTTTCAGACCTCCTGTCACGTGACAGCAAATATAAAGTATGGTCACCGTGTGCTGCCAACACAGCCTCTGTCAATCGTGGCCCGGCCAGGGCTTGGTTCAAGGACGTCATACAGCTGATTGGTCCTTCAAACCTGCCTCAGGTGGAGCAGTACTGCGAACGTGTTTGGTGTAATGAGAAGCTGAGACGCAAACACAAAAGCATGATGGACAAATATCGGCAAGCTCAAGACTCTGCGCGGAGAGCTCGAGTCCAGAAGAGCACGGGAGAATCCAGAATCCGCTCTCCACGGGACCTCCACACAAAAGAGTAAAACAGACCCACATGAAGCAAAATGGACTTCTAATGGAAAGTGGGTGTGATTTTTAGAAGCTCTCATACACACACACACACACACACACACATAAATGTGTTTTCGTTTGTGGTGTTGTAAAATATTGTAGGTTTGTGTCCTCTCTGTGTTAATTAGGACATTCTTGAGCGTCCTCTCCAAAACTTCCTGTGACCATGGCAGCCGGCCCTCATCGCCTCACAGTAGACCGTGGCTAATGTTATATGTCTCACTTAAAAACTCAGCAGCTGCAAAACCTTTTTACTGGAACAAATGAGGGTAGACAGGATGGAACTAGTAGACTGGAGTGCTGCCCCTGCTATAACAGGTGCCAAAAAACATACATTCGTTTAAGATATGTCTGGCTGTGATACAACTGGGCATAATGCTCAGAGACTTTTCCCCAACTGAGAACTATGGCAGCGTTCAACAAAACTCAGCCTGCCAGTGCATTAAGCTCTCAAGAAATAAAAGTTTGGACTAATTAGACTATTTTCTATTAACTGAATCATAGCTTGACGACCGTTGAGACTTCAACAGAACCGACATTGTTCTTGATCAGCTTGAAACAAAACATCGCAGTCTTGAGCTTTAGAACTTTGCACAGGGTTCTTTTTCATTTTTTTGCGATGTAATGTTTTGGAAACACTTTATAGTAAGTTCTGAGTTGTTAGTTAATGCATTAGCTAACATAAAATAACAATGAATTTTACAGCATTTATCAATCTTGGTGTGTTTGTGCGTTTTTATTCTAATTATATAACTATGTTTTTTTTAAATAATTGAATAAATTAACATTAATTTATTATGACCATGAATTATATTATTAATGCATTTAAAAATGAACACAAAACTACACTTATAAATGCTGTAAAAATAGTTTGGTTAATGCTTTAGTATAGGGACCAGATCTCACTATTAACTAGTTGCTTATAGCATATGCATATCGACATTAACACATCTACCTTACTATTAATAATAAGCAGCAAATTAGGAGTTTATTGAGGCATAAGTCATATTTAATGATTTGTTAATAGCGAGATTTGGACCTTAAAATAACGCGTGACCATTGTTTGTTGTTAGTTAATGTTATTACGTGGCCGTTTGGAATAAGCGACTCTGATTGGTCAATCACAGCATTCTAAAACTAGCTCTGTGTGCCACATCACAGATTTGCGCTTTCTTTTTTCCAGTGCTTCTGCGTGTCCGTTTAAGCTGTAGTGAAATTACCTCAGAGAACGTATTACTGCAATATAATTACCGTGTCATGTGCACATATTTATTTCTTTGGTGAATAACCGTTTTGCCTCGACGACTGCCTGACTATACATCACTCACAAACTGAACCTTATTATAAAGTATTTCCGAGTTTTAATCATATAACAAACTTTAATAGGTGTAAAACTAGACAGCTGATGTTTTACTATTCATTGTTCAGCAGCTGCAGTAGCCCTGATACGAACATCTGTCTTTTCTCACTGTTCGCTTTCTCTAGTTTACTTGTTTCTTTGTGCTTCTAAACTAAAAACTCCTGTATCACTTGAACCATTTATTTATTTGTAGTTAGAAAGGTCTGGAAAAAAAATACTGCTTTCTTTAAAAACATTGCTGTACAAAAGAGAAACCGTTTGGCTGCAAACTTTCTCCAGTGACTTTTCAGAACTTTGAGGGAAAATCATCAAATCGCTGGAGCAAATCAAGCAAAAGTAACAAGCTGACTTATAGTTTTCTGTTCGATGCTCTGACATGACTGACTGCATAGACTAGTTGCACTGAAACTGCTTTTTGTGAATGGATACAGCAGCACTGCCCTGATTTAAACAGCATGTGTCATTCGTTTTCGAAAACACAACATTCAAACAACAGTCCGAAAGGAACTGTTCTGTACCTCCAAGAACACAAACAACACAATTTCTCCATTTCCGGTGTCTTTAAATGAGCTGTGTTGATTTTAGTACGTTGTCCCTCTAGACAAAATACACGAAGGACAAATGCAGTGTTTTAACTAGTGTGTATGATATATTTATGTTATTTAAAAGTGATTCTTGCATGCAGAAAACTCCGACCTGTGTTTGGTTCAGTGATGATACATAAATAAAAACATTTCACAGAGTGTTTTATGGGTTTGTGTTTCACATGGGGTCCGTGGAGAGCGATGAGGTGAGCTCAGAGCGACCCCCTCTTAGTGGGACCCGGGGGCTGGGTGTGACCGTTCAGCATTACAGATGTTCCTTTTATGTTCTCCAACGTGTGCCGGTTTATCACGCTGAACTGAAAAGGTCTTTTTCTCCTGAGATTGTCTTTGTCAGTGCTCAATTTATAAATGACTCCATTCAAGTGAGGTCATACGTTAGTGTCATTAGTCAGTGCGAGGCTCGACATTAAGAACAAGCGCCTGTGCTGTGATATATATCGCTGCTGGAGAACAGACCACAGTAAAAGGGCTATAAAAATCAGTAAAGACATTCATAAACCAGACCCAGCCACAACCGAAACACCAGCTAAACGAGGCCCAAATGTGCGTTTATATGTGATGTAGTTAGCAGGTGGATACGTTTGCATCGTATAACTGTCAAAGTGTGCCATGGTTTTGCTCTCTGTGTTAAAAAGCTAATTGCTAAGTTAAACATCACTGTTTCTACTGCTATTTGTTCTAGACCCCTGGCCTGAAGCAGTAAACTTTGTCACGTAACTCACCTTGCCGTTGGTGGAAGACATGAATTACTCAAAACACATTAGCAATTGATTAACAATGCTTTGGCAGACACCCACAATAACTTAGGCCTTAGCAAACTTCCAAGGTGGCCCAAGAAATTCAATTCAAATAAATAAAATGAACAAAAAGCATTAAAGAGAAGAATCTTACTTGGATTTTAATTTACCCCCTCAAACTTGGAAAACCTGCATATGCAGTAGTCAACATTTGAAATGGATCAAAACCTTTCATCAAAGTTGTACCCATTCTCGCTTTAGGACAATTATGATGAACTTTCATCATTCGCTTCAAATGTTGAAACCTGTATGAGGAAGTCTATTTTTTTTAATTATATGTTCTATAATATTTTATTGACTAGAAATGTAACAAATATGAAATCACATTATTTGTAATCCTTATCAGAAAAGACATGCACTGGGATGCCTGAAAAACATTCTGCATTTAAACCTTCTGCGTGGAATTCTGAAATTATTTGAATTATTATTTTGGCGCCTTGCCTTAATTTATAAAAAGTAGGAATGCCCATAGATCACGACAGCCTTTTTGTGCAATGACACATCAAACACATTTCCTTCCAAAAACAAAAATGTACTTCTTGTGTCTATAAAAATATTTAAACTTTCTGCTTCGTTTTGAGTACATCTACTGATGTTGGGCTGCATGGGAACCGTTTCACTTTGGCATTAGCGTAAAGTAAAAACATAAAATCTATTTCTTTCATGTGTTTGAATCGCAGCCAGTTTATTGTTACAATAACCTTTCAAGATGTTTTCAACTTTAGGAGGAAAGGGAGTCAAACAATTACCTCTTTATTTCTCTTTCTACAGAACACTTTTGGACGTGATAGATCAAAAAGTGCACACTACAGGACAGTAATAACTGCATCCGTCGTCTAAATAGATTGATGCTGTGTTTTTATGCATTGTTTCATTCTTCTCCACAGTCTTGTGCTTTATTTTCAGCGTGTGAAAGTGGAAACTAATTGAAGTTTGATCTTAAACTACGTCAAACCATGGCTCATCTTGTACCGTCTGCGATACAGGCAGGAACTACAATAAATTAATTAAACTTGCATAATCTTCATGTTACGTTCTCCTGTTCCGTTACTGCCTCACATATCTGAAGTGCAACTCGAAAAAGCTTAGCCAACGGAGTTTCAGACAGCGGAAGTGAGCATAAGTAACTCCTGTAAACAGTGAAACACAGCAGCTGCAGGAACAGTCATCATTGACGCACTAATGACCCACTTCCTGTTTAGAAACGTGGACGAACCCCATCAAGGTCCATCGGACATATCTGCGTTTCCACGCCTGTATAGCACTACAGTGAGCAGCACAGCTGTGTGTAAATAAACACTGAGTTAATGCACACTTCCAAAGTATGAGACGGAGAGAGCAGGATCACTCAATCACTATCCAGGGGCTTCATTACACGGTTTAGTGCAGGTTTAAATCCACAAACACATTTTCTTTCTTTCCCACAGCGCTTGTAATAAAGATCCACCTATAATATTTTCTGAAGCCCTGTTAAGTCTTAATTAACTCATTTTCATTCAGGAGGTTGTGTTTTTCCACTCCACTTGTAAAAACTCATCTTTTTCCTCTCATCTCGTGTCTTCTCTTCCACGTCAAGGTTTGTTTTTCTCTCTAAACTCTCACGCTTTGCTCTGCTCTGCTCTGTCTGCTCTGATGCTGAGCGAGACAGAACAAAACAGAAAAGAAACTAATATGAGCGCAAGAATCTATAGTTGAGTCAATGAGAAGATCTGTTGACCCTGCTTTCTTAAGTCAACACCTCTAATGAGAGTCTGGGAGGTTAAGGGGTTTAATGAAGGGTTAATTAGCACTAATTGACATCATTAATCATTACAGCTGTCACAGAAAGAGACTATCAGTAAGAAGACAGAATGGAAAATGTGTAGCAAGTGGTAATGTTTTATATTGGCTTTACATATAAACACGTTTCCTTCACTTGTTTATTCTTTTTTTAATGGTATATATATATATATATATATATATATATATATATATATATATATATATATATATATATATATATATATATATATATATATATAACATTTATTATTCTTTTTTACTATAAAAATAAACTTATCCAATGCAACGCTCTGTTCAAAATGAGACATGCACGGCAGCGCACTCTATTGGTGAGATCGCACTACTGCATACATTTCACAATTTGTTTTTTCTTAAACTCCCACTCTATGAAAAATGAAACAAAGATTTTTAAGTAACCGTATGTTTTATTGTGTTAATCATTTACAGTCTGATGCAACAATCCACAGAGAAAATACTCAGGGAACAATACAGTGTTCACGTCAACTTTGGCCTTCGACCTTTGACTTGTCCACAAAATGCAACTCACACTTTTCCCCAAATGTACAGAAATCCTAATATTTAATGGCACAAACACACAGAGCCTCTTTCACATTGAGACACACACGTAGCCTTACACTCGCTTTTTCTTCTTACACTCTCTCTCAAAAGCTGAGAAGCGTCACAAACAAAAATGTTTTGAAAAATGAGTTTGAAATGCTTGAATTGCCTTTTAAATTATCCAAATGATTATGTTAGGTCTTTAAATATGTGTTCAAAAGCAGGGAAAGGATTTCAAAATATACACACATTTTTCTCATTTTCTTCTATGATAATGGACATTACACATGTAGGTAAGTTTCATCACAAACCACCACAACACATTAGCTTATCGAGCCATAAATATATGCTGAAAACACCAGAGAATCTTGCAGGACAGTTTTAAAACATGGTCTTTCCACTGTATAAAAAAACGCTCATCAAGACGTTTTAAGTCATGCAAAAGTAACCATAAGTACAACTTTTAGAAAACGGATATAAATACTACCACATGATAACCCACCAGCTCCTCTCAAAACATTCTTCCATCCATTTAAAAATGATTCAGGATTGGTTATTTTACAATGCCACGTTTCTCTCATTCTCGACACAGCAGAAAACCACAAACACCCACAGACACCAGAAGAGGGCGCTCGGACCAAGACACTCTCCATTTACCTTGCTGCTGACCAGCACACTTCCGGTTTCTTCTTCTTCTTCTTCTTTTTTTTGTATAATGATATTGAAAATAATGCTACCGCGATTAGCGACTATGACTACAGTAGCCTAACTATGGTATTTTGTGCAGAAAAAAAAATACCGAGGTAAATTTAGAGAATATGTCTGACTCCCTCCCATACCGCTTTTGCAACGCAATAAAAAAGAAAGAAAGAAAAAGTTGGCATCGAGCGTTTGTAAACATGCATTTACTGACAAATTCAACACTGCTATTTTCAAAAGCCAGAAAGAGTCAATGAAAAATAAATGGACCATTGGCTAGACTGAATGTGTTAAATTAAATATTCATCTGAAATGTCAGAGCGAGAGCTAAAGGCATTTTTCTTGGGTATCTTTTCTTGTTTCTTGTCTTTAGAGAAGGCCTCTGATCTGTGTTTCCTGATTTAACCCATTATCTAGCATGCATAATACATAGCTGTGCTATTACAGTATATTATGCTTGCAGATCACTTAAAAAAAAAGTGAATATATATATGCTAGAGCTGTATAAAAAGCATTTAAATCTTTCGTACACAGACACATATACATAACTATTCTGACTTTTTATTATTATTATTTCAAAAGGTTAGTTGTAAATTTAGACCTAAAAGTGTCTAAAATAGTTTTTCCTCACCTGGTCTCAGACCATACTACTACCCATAATGCCCCTGTACATTGATGCTGTGTCCATCTCAGTCTTATACAACACATAATCAGAACGTCTGAAACATAACTCTCTAACTCCAAATAATTCACCTATGCTGCTTTACAGAACTGCCAGAAATGTAAAGCTCACCAGACCCTTTACATTTACAAAGGTATATAATCACTGTCACATGAAAAAAAAAATACTTACAGTAGCTTCAACCTTCACAAATGTACAGTTTTTCTCCTTTTTTTATCTTTTGTTTGCTCGAAATGTTTTGTTTTAAGTCTTCTAGCAGTGAAAGAAGAGTGATGATGTTCATATGGTGCTGGTGAGTCAAGGGTCTGTGAGATCTCTGTTTCAGGGCCAAAGTTAGAGAAGAATCTAATCTAAGAACACATGTTGCACAAACACCCAGATGAAAACAAAAAAAAAGAGTATGCACTGATTTACTCAATGTGTGTCCGCAAGAGCCTGTGTTTTACTCAGCGCATGCACGTCTTTGTGTCTTTCATTTCCGATCAAAGCTTTTCCTGTTACAATTCATAAGGATTTTTTGAACTTTAGGACCTCTTGAGTTTGTGTTAGTATTCAGATGGATGGAGTGTGGGTTTCTGGATAAGCATCAGGAGTAATAGATGCTGGCGGGAGCGGGATTGGGGTCGTGGGGGCACTAGATTGAGTCTTCAGACTGGAGATGAGGACAATAGAGTATATAGAGACTGATAACAGGCAGTGAAGTGTCATCACAGGGGTAATAAGAAGCAGAACAGGCGATAAACAGTCACTGAATGAGATGCTGTGTGAGAATCTGTCCACCTCCAGTGGTTTTTGCTCTTTCTTTCTGTCTCTCAGTCTCTTTTTTTCCTCCGTCTCTCATCCCTCGCTACTCTCCCGCGCTCCTCGGCGCTCTGGGGGCGGGTCTCCCATCATGCGTTCTGCGATTTCGCCCTTTCCTGACTTCTTTTATATGCTTCCACTTTTTAGAGTGCAGCGGGTCATGAACCGGCGCCTCATTAGCTGGATCCGGAGCGCCCTTCCCTGATAGGCTGTGCTTGCGTGACCAAACTTGCTCACAGATCTGGTCGACCGTGTTTAAATTTGGGTGGTCCACCAACTGCATGAAGTCCCTGTACCACAGTTTTTGATTGGTGGACTGCCCGTGATTGGCGTGGGAGTGGGCGGGACTGCGAGGGATAGGTGCTGAAGGGGAGGAGCCGGCCGAAGGCAAAATCTCAAGCGTGATCGCGAGGAGGGTTTGGGTGAATCCATGTTCCATCGCGTGACACTGATACACGCCGCCGTCTCTACGCACGGCGCGCCTTAGCAACAGGCCTCGCTCGGTCTGCAAAACACGGTCATCTAGACGAACCTGTAATTACACACACACAATAAATACATCAAGTATGAGTTATAACCACACTGATAAGAGACAGAATGAAAGTCATTAATTTCAACAAAGGCACACATTTATCATCTCTTATCAATGCCGTCTATATCCGTCTTTCTCATAATAACCCCACATATCTGCCCCAGCCTGCCGTCTGCTCTCTCTCACCTCCTCCCGTGGGTTTTCCGGGTGCCTCTGATAGGTCCATGTAATCTGGGCCTGTAGTGATTTCGGGATGCATTCCAGGAAGGAGCTGCTTCCATCCACAGCATACAGCCTCTTCTCCAGGACACGCTGCTTCTGATGGTCTGCAAAACATTACGATGTAAAAGACATTCAAGGCTTTAGACAATCTGGTTACTATTTCTATAGAATGCACCATGAAAACTAAAATCAATAGTTTTAGATGTTTCAAGTAAATTTATACTGTCCATGACAGCATTATATTTAAATGTAATGCCTTTGCATTCATTAATTTATATTTTATTACATGAAGTACTGCTCAGAAGTTTGGAGTTTGAAAGACTTTTTTTTTTTTTTTGAAGAAAGTAACTTGTGCATATTAAAACTGCATTTATCTAACCAACGTAAAAGAGTAATACTGCAAAATATTATAACGGTTTTCTATTTTAATATATTTCATATAATAATATAAACTTGTTCCTGTGCTGCAAAAGCTGCCATTTCAGCAGCCATTACTCCAGTCCACAGTGTCACATGATCCTTCAGAAATAATTCTAATATGCTGATTTAAAACAAAATTATTATGAATGATAAAAAAAGTTGTGCAGCTTAATCTTTTCATAGAAATCATACTTTTCACAGCATTTTCTGATATAATTTTGAATAGAAAAAAAAATTCAATTTAAAGGAATATGTAAAACTATATTAAGTCTCTTTTGATACATTTTTCATAAACAAAATGTTTTGAAAAAATTATTATTATTTTTTTTATCTGACTGAATTTGATCTCCCACCAGGTAAGAATCACTTCTTAAATTTACTTAAATTGTGACTAAATAACTGTGTAGTAGCGAGAACAGAGAAATGGCTCCTCCTTGAGGCTGACAGAGGTATTGCAGTATTACCTCCTGAGCAGAGTGCATTAGGATCTCCATTCCTCACATCCTGACGCCGGAACCTCCTGCACACATCAATGCACATATACACAAGAATATTAAAAATCCTTAGCATAACATATTCCTCCGGTTTGAGTGTGCAATCCAGTGTCCAAAAGTCAGAGACGAGCAGTAAAAATGTCTCTGTTTTGAATTTTGAATGTGGTCAGAATTTTAGACTCACTATACGATGTGTATAAACCAAGCTATGTAATAACCAGCATGACTGAAGCTGTACCGTTTTGTGTTTGGCAGGTAGCGTGTGCAGGTGTGTCCGTCCCAGGCGCAGTACGGATCTCGAGCCAGGCAGCACTCGGCACAAGCTTTACCGTACATACTGCAGCGGTGCAGAGGCACCTGGACAACACCTGTGTCTGCGCCAACGTACAGCTGTTGCTGTGGAGAGAGAGAAAAAATCAGCACATGATTTACTAACTCACTGCTTTCATGTCTTCCTGCATTGCTGTTTAAAAATAGCTGGATTTTATTTTTAACGAGACTCATTCTTACCCGTTTAGAGGAAATCTGCATACTGATTATAGATGAAGAATCCTGAAAAAAGAAAACAATTTTTTTTTTTTTAATTATAACATTTTAATTATTAGTATATAATTATTTATTTTAAATGTAAAGAATCAAAAAAAAGTAAATACAAAAAAAATTACTCAAACAATTTAATTATGTATTATTTATTTTAGCCATATAAGGACATCACTAAATAGAGTTCATAGCTTACTTCTGATCACAAATTTATCCCCAAAGTAAACACACACATACACACAAACACACACACACACACACTCCTCTCACCTTAAAGACCTGAAGCTCTTCTAGCAGAAGCTCTGTGTTACTCCAGCTTCCTTTGGGCACAGAGATCACCTTCAGGACTGAGCCGACATCTGCAGAGAGACACAAAGAGTTTTTAACCACAACCAGTAAAGGCAGTTTAGTCTAGAGGGATCTACCAGTGATCAGTAAATAGCTTACCTGTCCCGATGAACATTACATCGTAGTGTCCATCAGCTGCATTGACGCGGTCTACAGTAATCTGAGTGAAGGTGTATGGTATTCCAGTTCGCAGGAACAACGGCCGGCCTCCCAGTGGAGTGACTGGATTAAACATTAATGGATGGTGCCTTGCAAACTGGATTACGTTATCAGGGAAGCCTTTAGTTGACTCAAAACTCCCAAATGTTTTACTGGGACACTGCGGAAGAGAGAAAGAGATATCAGTAGAATCCAGAAACACAATCTGTTCACGTTATCACGTTATCCTACACAGGTCAACAAGTCTAAACCTATGACCAATCTACTTACAAAAACAAATTTAGATTTACACAAACTGCTTTCGAAAAGGCGTTCATTCTTCAACTTTATAAAGCATATCATGGATTCCTCCAAAAAAATTAAGCAGAACATCTTTCACAAACATCATTTACCGACCCCAAACTTTTGAAATACGGTTTATTGTGTGAGATGTAAGGAAACTGTTCTCACCATGCCTGGCCGTGGGTAAGGCACTTTCCCCTGAAATGGAACCCACTGGTAATTGGGTCCTTCTTTATGGGCAAAAGGTCCTAAAAATGCCCGGCGAATGTCATTCATCGTATAGAGACAAACGGCAGAACCTTGAAATACACTACTGTAAGACACAAACACACACGTTACAGTACAGGCACATACAAGTGATGACATACAGTAAATGTAAATATTTCCTATACATTCCATAATTTTTATCATTTAAAAATACAATTCACACAAAAAAATTCTGTCATCATGCCATTGTTCGTATGACTTCATTTCTTGTAACAAAAATGACATATTTCAAATAATTTAGATTTTTTTTTATTTAAAAAAAAAAATACATTTGGGGAAAATTCAATTACTTTCACAAGAAAAACAGAAAAAGATTTTTTTTTTTTTTTTTGCTAAAATACTTGTGTTTGCCTTTGTGTGCTACAGATAAAAGGTTTGTCTTAAAGGTTTGTTATGACATGAAGATTAGTGAATAAACTAATGCAGAATTTAACTTTTTGGGGTGAGCTAAGCCTTTAATCCACACCCTTTAATGAACTCTGACCTTGAGGTGGTAAAAACAGTGTAGATCAGCGGGTTCTTTCGGTCACGGGTCTGCAGCAGGAACACATCCCCTAAAGGTCCGGACAAAGGTCAGACAGCAATGAAATGCAATTGCCAGCTATAACAACATGTGTGTAATCTGTGTTTGTGAGAGATAAAGTTCTTACTAAGTTCATCAAAATGAGTTTCAGTGCCATCATTGCCTGGTACAGAACACACAAGACGAGCCTTTAGAAATGTCGTCCACTTATTTACTAGACTGCGCTGTCCTCCCATGTCATTCTGTAAACAACAAACAAAGAAACACATAAATTCTAATATAAAATGGTCAACTGCAGCCAACGCCCATTAGGCTTAATTAACAGAAAACAGGGCTGATAAATCCTGATCCTAACCCTGCAGAGCTGACCAATCCGGGAATATGTAACCTTCCCAAATCCCTGAGCTTCTACAGCAGTTTCTCTGAAGAAGAAGAAGACTTTATCATCGTCAGGATTCTCACTCTCTGGAACTCCAAACGCCGCAATAAACTTGGGCTCTGAAACACAGCATTATCACAGGGCTCAGTGTCATTATACAAAAACAGAAAAACAAAGATGCTTCTATACACATGGCTCAAAGACAAATAAGAGTGCAAAATGAAAAAAAGGAGGAAGAAAATGCTTAATTTTGTCTAAGATACTGTCTCAAACACATACCATTAAGCCAGCGAGAATCATGCTGTTCTGTTCTTATGGAGGGCCTTTGTCCCATGCTGCGAAAGATTGTAAAGTCCCGTCCCATCAAATCAGTGGCTACGCCTGCATAAAGCTCATCACCTGTTTGATGATGTAGAAAAGGTAACTGTTTAAACACAATGAAACAGCACTAAAATGGAAGAAAGAAGTCTGCACAGTGGCAACTAACCAATGAGAACAGACGCTGATGTGTGGCGTGGGTCGTATGGACTCCTTCCTTTCCCATCTTCTACCATGGAGGGGTCGATTCTAAACACATGATCCTAAAGAGAAAAAAGAAAATAAAGCAGTGCATTTGGCAGACTTTGAAAGTGTTTGTATATCACACGCTTACCTCTATCTTCTGTCCCACTTCCACATAAGCACAGGTGGGGTGGAAAGCCCCTGTCCCACAGGCATACAGGTGAGTCCGATTGTAGTGGTGTAGCACTTTCACATAGTTAACGCAGTCCGTCTGCAACACACACACACAAATCAGTTTTTATGAAGAACATACTTTGCATACTTTCACCAGTTCATCTGTCAGGCAGGGAAACTGTCAACATCTGGATTGTCTATCAATAGCTCATACACAAAAACATACACTCGTATTTTTCAGTTTGTCTCTTAAGGGACCGCATATGGGGCGGATCAGAAACGAAACGTCATTGTGTTACGTATCCTTGACTACAGTCTGACCTTTCCCCGCTCGCTGTGATCCCGGAACTCTCTGTAATCTCTTGCACTCACTCTTTCACACATGAAAACAAAGACACGTTGACTGTTGAACTGACACACATGGACACATACAGTCTCTCTCTTTCTTTTTTCCTTTGTGAATGTGGCCGCTGGAGCATGCCACATTTCCCAGAGCGCCTGGAATCACAGAGACAACATGAGGGAATAGGAACATCCGGATTCCAGGGTAGAGGGAGAGGAGGCAAGGATGAAGCACAGAGAGCGAAAGAGAGGAACATGGTAGAGAAGAGATGACATGACATGAGACGTGAAAAGACAAGATGAGACAAGGGTGAGATGAGAGGGTATAAGCAGAGAAAAGAGGATTTGAGAGGAGATGAGTCAAAAAGAGACAGCAACAAACAATCAGAGAAAACCAAAAGACTAGACGAGAGGACTAGAGAAAAGACATGATGAAACAAGAAAGAGGAGACCGGAAAAGTCAAGAAGAGACAATAAGAGACAAGATGACCAAAGACAACAAGAGAAAAGTCTAAATGAGTGAATGAAGAAACAAGAAGACTAAAGGAAGACAAGAAGAGACGACTTGAGACAAGTAGAGAGCACATGACCAGAGAAGATTTGAGACAAAGAAAGAGAGCAACAAAAGCTAAATTAAATGAGAGAACTAGTGAAGAGAAGAGAAGAGAAGAGAAGAGAAGAGAAGAGAAGAGAAGAGAAGAGAAGAGAAGAGAAGAGAAGAGAAGAGAAGAGAAGAGGAGAGAAGAGGGTCTCCTCTCAGGGTCTCTTCAGTTTCAGTAGCAGATGTTCCTGTTGGTGGGACTGTAATTATGCCTCACTCCATCTTCTCTCTGAGTGGGCCTTCAACAGCAGAATGAACTGTGAACTAAACATCTGTGCACAAGAAACACACACACACTGAACTTCAAATTCAAAGTGTGGAGCTGACCCATTGTCTAATGAAGGACTGTCCCAAAGCAAATCAGTTAACATATAATTCGATTAGACCTTCACTCAGTTTATCTGAAATACGACCAAACAGTACAGGCAGAAATAAATGGAAAATTGACAGTATTACTTACATTTCTGTCTATACTGTTATTATTAAAGGAGTATATTTAAAATCTAATTTTATCAAACAAATTGGATTTTACAAATTGCCGTAATGCATGGACGCTGGAGTATGCCAAAAACAAGGTATTTTAGCAGCCAGCATAATCATGCTGGATTAAAAGGTGTGTGTGTGTGTGTTTTGTGTAACCTCTCCACTACCTTTACAGAAAGATTGACATGTGCCCTCCTGCCATGCTTAAACCCTGCACACATACGCACGCACACACACATACACACACGTACATGGCTTGTGGAGAACAAAGGCCTCTCTTTGAGCTTAGCGCACCCTGTGAAGAGTGTGTGTGTGTGTGTGTGTGTTATATGGTGGGGGTGGCGGAATAGAATCATCGAAGACCAATTAAGTTGCTGACAAACTGTGTTTATACAGGAAGGGGTCTCTCCCTTTCTCACTAGCTCTCGTACACACACACTAGGGCTTCTGTTTCGAGAGCTTTATAGCCCTCAATAAGGGAAGGACGTGTTAGGGGTGTGTGTGAGCATGTGTGTGTGTGTGTGCTTATAGGCTCTTTGAAGTGAGCCCACGAGACAAAAAAGAAGAAAGAAAGAAACACTGAGAGGAAAAGAAAGAGAGAGCACACAACAAAAGAAAAAGAGCTTTAACATGAACAATGTTTCTCAGGAGGAATAAACCGTATGTTTGTGAATTTCCTGCTGAGACGCGTGCGGTGAACTCTCAACTTTGACCTTTTGTTAGCCTGATCATTGGATCGCTGTGTGATTGTCCACATGTAGTCAGACAACATCTAGCATCCCATTAATAAATACACATTATCATTTTGTTTGTGAGACTCTGTTAAAATCCCAGTTAGTATAACGATAAATTAGTCTTTATCCAATAAATTATTTTATTGGAATTTAATTATTCACAAATAATCCTCCCCTCCAGTAAACTGTTGACTCGAGAACTGCCAGAGGATCATTGAGTTAGTTGAATCAAATTGTATGATTCATGTTGATCCAGGTGATCTGATTCATAAATCTGACCAAGTGATTCGTTCATGATTCAGACTGATCTCACTGTATAGAGTTCACATAAATTATACTAGCTAACAATTGAAGTGGTTGAAAACCTTTGATCAAAGCTGTTGATGTACTTCAAATGTTGACTATGGCACAATTACATGAAGATGTTATATAGTTTGAGAAGACTTTTACGAGGTTTCTTGCTTGGTTTTCCCTCATTTTGGAGCAGATATAGGTACAGTCAACTTTGACTGTATGACATAGACTAAAAGACAATGAGTGCGAAAGAAGTAGGACATAAAGACACTGAAAGACAGAGACTGAGCCGCAGAGAAGTGAGAAAATTGAAAGCAATACTGGGTGAGAAATTAGGAGTTCAGACTAAGAGACTGAACAAAAGAGAGACAGCATGAGAAAGTGAAAGGTCAGGGGGAGAATCCCAGGGAAAATCTTAAGTCTTTATTCATGGAGGTCTGGCTCTGTCCCTGCTGTCCTGTACACACCTACATGTAATGAGGGTCAAATCACAGGTCAGCGCACTGAACAAAGTCTGTGTGTGTGTCAGTTCTCTTTGTCAGCTGACCTAAGTCAGTTACCCACCACAGAATGAACCCAAACACACACACATTTTGAAATCACACAACCTTACACTACCATTTACAATAAAGAGAACATTCAGGAACAGTGTCCAAAAACATCCCACACATATCCTCCATATACACATATACACCAGATAAAATAATACACACTAAAAACATGACCTATGACCTTTTTACAAACATATTCAACATGTTACAAAACACAATACAGTATTAAAGGCAAACATACAATGGTGTTAGCATGTTTTTGGACATATTATCAGTTCTGAAAGCAGTCTCTTAATTTAAAATAATTTATTTATTTTAAAATGTAATTTAATCCTGCGGTGGCAAAGTTAAATATTCAGCAGCAGTTACTCCAGTCTTCACAGTCACATGACCCTTGAGAAATCATTCCAATAATATTATTAATGTTGAAAACAGCTGCTTAATATATATATATATATATATATATATATATATATATATATATATATATATATATATATATATATATTTTTTTTTTTTTTTTTTTTTTTTTTTTTAATACATGTTCTTCAGCCATGTACTTAAAAATAGAAAACTATAAATATCATTTTACTGTCACTTTTGATCAATGTAAAGCATCAATGCTTAATAAAAAAATACGATATTCGTAATTCTAGTTCTATATGTACCGTTATAGAGTCTCAACCAACTTGCACCCTCAATATAAAAACATTAACATATTAATTAATAACACTATTATAACATTCATCAAAAAATCTAACGATTATTACAATATATAATGCTCATTAGATTAGCAGATCACCAATATTATGAAACTTCAAAAAAATATTCTATATGTTTTGTAATCATGGTGGTATTTTTTATTAACCCCACAGACCCCCATTTGAAATCTTTGTCTCTACACTGATTTACATCTGTTGGAGCCATTTGGAAGAGATTTGTGATAGCAGTGCTAATTGCCTGAGTGTGTGTGTTTGTGTGTAAACAGCTCATAGGAGAGATGGTACCGATAGATGTGTAAACCGGGTGTGTTGTGACCACAAGATCTGATTATGGCAGACACTTACATTGATGTCTTTCCCGGCCCAGTTGCACTCTTCTCTCCAATCAACAGGCGCTGGCCAGTAGATCTGAGAGAGACAGAGAGAGAGAGAGAGAGAGTCCTAAAGTGAGGAAGACTTCTGGCTAAAGGTTAGGACCTTTGCAGGGTTAGACGTGTTCAGTAGCTTGAGGGACATTCTCTCTGAACCCCATCAGAGATACAGTTAAAACACGTCCAGGGGCGATGCATACATGCACACACATCCACACATAACCACACCTGTGTGTGCTTGCGTGAGTCTAGAGCAGCACACAGTGACCGACAACTCTCACTCATCATTCCTACTTTTTCCTTCCTAAAGAAATAAAAATCCATCATTCTGTCATCGGCATGTTGGCTCGGACCACTATAAATCATCTGGCATGACTTTAAAGGCTGATTAACTTCACACAGAATTAATGTTAAAGCTTCCTCACTGGATCTCGAGCATAAACACGCACACGATCTAATCATGTGTGGGCGGCACAAAACACAGGTGTGTATGGGCTATAAAAAATCCAATCATGTAATCACTTCATTTGTTAATATCAGCTATAAACACTGGATTACTTCCTTAAGGTAAAGAAATGTATGACAGAGAAATGAGAAAACAAGTTAAATAAGCAAATATTGTTAAGAATAAAATACTAGTATTTTTTGTGTAACTGTAAGTATTAGTTTATGTAACTAAAATATGAATATAAAATATAAATATAAAAGCTAAAAAAAATTTATTCCAGCAAAGCCCAAAAAAAATCACAGTAAATATATTTTAATGAATGCACTGTATCGTCATTAATTTTGGCATATTTTAATAAAATTATATTTATGATTATGTTTATTATTTAAATAATTATATTGTAGGGTGCTGGTAATGTGAAGTACTTACAAAACAATCAGCCATTTTATTCTTAAAATATTTGTGAAAACCTAAAGAACTTTCTAACAACAGCATTTAATAAAATTCTCACAAACTTTTTTTTTCGTTTTTTTTCCTGAAGAAGATTTTTGTGAAACTGCCGGCAGGTATATCAGCAAGTTATGATTGACATGGCTACACCTTTGTTTAAAATGTAATTAGCTGATGACAGACATACAGTACAGAAGGAAAGATATTTCCTTTCACACTTCCACTATGGATGAAGCAAGGAGTAAGGAGTGTGCTGTACCTTCTGTTCCTGTTTGCTGATGTTGTCGAGACTGAGAGATAACAGAAAGTTGCGAGCTCCAACAAACAGCCGGCCCCTCTCCTCGTCCAATAAGAGAGCTCCGAAACAACACGAACGCTCCAAGTCAAACCGCTTAATGCCGTTAAACTGCTGGAGATCTGGAAGAAATATGAAAACACAGAGTTAAAAACCGAAACCTGAACGCATTCAGATGTACATGTGACGCAAGCTAGTTTCATCACCTTTATAAGACAGCTTCATCCGGGGTGAGGAAGATGAACCTCCGCTGGATGAAGCACTGATACCAATCAGCCCGAGCAGGACCAGCGAGCTGTACATCATCATCATCACCATCGTCATCATCTTCTGAGGAAGACCGGTATTTCTTATCAGCTATAAACCGCAGACAGCTGCCACACAGATGGTTGAATGGGATGCTGGTTTTCGTGGCAGCTGTTGCAGTGACGGCTCTCAGGCGTTCTGTGTGTTGTTACAGTGATGCCGTGGATGTAGATTTTCCTCTCTACGCTGAAAGCTGGACAACAGAACAACAACAAAAAGTGTTAGACTTTTCATATCCTTTTCAGAGCCACTATTCAGTCCTTACTGACCCCTTGCTCACCCACTCCTACAGCACAGTCTGATAATAGCCACGATATTTCAGATATGCCCCGCACACACACTCACACGCTTTATTTCAGCAGCAGATGGTCTAAAGCTACTGTCCTGTCTAAGATGAGAAGGGAGAAATCTGATCTCATATTACACACACACACACATATATATGCTCACTCAGAACTGGATGTCAAAGCATTCGTTCTTGTTGAGCCTCTCATTTGGTCTTTTTATGGTTCTGGTGCAGGTTCATTGAATGGCCAAAGTGGAAGCCAAGATCCACTCGGTCAGAACACCGTCCAGCTCTCATTTCAGACCAACAACATCTAATTGCTGCGTGAGGATGTGTGTGTGTGCTTGCTTATTGCACTAGGACATATTCACCATTTGGAGGGTAAAGAAATGATAAATTAGAGGAGAGAACATGCTGTATAATTTTAAACCATATCATTCAGACTTCCATTGAGATAAACTCCTGAGATTCTCAAGCTAAAACAGGAAACTCTTAGTTAAACAATCACTGAACACACTGATGTATTTACACACTTCTTGGTTTCAATTTTCTTACTTTATCTCACATTTTGGGTGTAATATATACACATAAGACTATGTGTGTGAGTTCAATATGTCAGACAATTTAAGGGGAATCTATATATTTATTTATTTTATGCTGCTCTTTTTCAATTCAACCTCTCTTTCAGGCAAAATGAAACAGAGCAACTTTTTGTTTCTTTCCTCATGTCTTTTGATGTTTAGGTGCTTGTAACAGACAGATGGTATTTATGTACATGCTGTTCTGCAAACTCACGCAGAATCTGTGAAATATTAAACGTTTAAAAAATAAAAGGGACCATAAAAATTGCATTTTGTTTTAGCTCAGTACTTCCCTAAATAAGTTTTCATGTAACACATCGTTTTTTTATATATCCCGACTAACAACACAGAAGATCTTTATCGGACAAAACATTGGTTATTTTAAAAACCAATTTAAAACCAATTTTAAATTTGTTAGATATATAAGTAAATGTGTATTTTTTGTCCTACATTGTGCGGGCAAGCCAACAGTCCTCACAATGAAAACGGCCTAAAAACCTCCTAAAGAACATGTCTATGAAAATAGAAACATGCTAAAAGTTTTGTGTTAGGCTTAAATGTAAAGTTAGACAACCGAAAATATCATTAGCTTGGTCCTATTATGAAAAACAATGCGTGTGTTAGAAAAGAAAGAGAATGATAAGTGGAGGAAGATAAAACAGAGGGGGATACATTTCAATTTTTTAACATTTGTTACATCTCAAAAGCCCTTTAGCAACACACACCAATACTTTACATACCCATTTGCTGCAGTGTTGAATTTTAATAAGTGTTAGTGAGCATCACCAGTAAGATGAGAGGAGACCTACTGACTCCACTGAATATAGATTTTACCCACACACACACACACACACACACACACAAACACACACACAGAGTTTTCCAGCAGTGCTAAAATGTACAGAATCCTGAAAAACTAGATTATCCTCCAGCGTCTTGATTTTTGTATTTATTTTACACAGAGTAACAAACATAGCAGCATCCCAAACCAAATATAAAAAGTGCTTTGTTCTTTCTTCCTCTCTTTCTGTTTCTACTGCTGTGAATAATGGAACTATTCACACTGGCAGACAGCACAAGTCTTATAATAAAACACACGAACACACAGCACACACACAGTCCCTCTGTCTATAGCGCTGTCACACTGATTAGCTGTGCTAATTTACTATAAACACAGTTAATATGAGCTACTGCAGGACCGTGTGTGTGTGTGAGAGAGAGAGAGAGAGAGAGAGAGAGAGACACGCATTCAAGTACATCCAGCAAGGTTCACACCCCCCATCCTGGGAGATTTATACAAGAGTAGAGCAGAAAAGTGCATCCCAGCGCCCTTCACATCTCTTTAAGCAAAGAGGCTGTGCCAACGCAGCAAATCGTACATCATCATTACAGCCAAGGCTGGAGCAGGACACGTTCACACACACACATACACACACCCACAGAGGAAGACTCCTCCACAGGCCTTAAAACCAGACTAAATGCTGCTGAGTCCCAAATAAACAAACAATAATTAACCTTAAGACCTCAATGCCACAATGACAACACCAGACAAAACAAACCAAATGAGAGAGAAAAAGAAAGAAGAGAGAAGGAGGTAACTGTGTCATGAGCCTCTTGGTGCAAGCGAGATCCTGAAGAGAGAGAAAGAGTGAGAGAGAGAGTGAAAGAGAAGAGGAGAAAGGAGTCGATTGTTCTGCTGAGCGGCTCCTCTGGACTGAGACCAACTGTCAGAACCTCCAGTAAGGGAGCGAAAGAGAAAAGAAAGATTGAAACGCGTGAGGAAAGGCCTTTGCTCACATGCAGGGGGAAATAAAGGGGTAGTTCACAAAACAAAAATAATTCTGCCAACAATATTTCACCCTCGTGCTGTTCAAAACCTGTACAACCTCATGAGAGTTCATGAGAAAAGTCAAGATGCCCGATTCATTTACTGTTCTTCTGAATCAGATCTTTTCACTGAATCAGTTGATTCTACATACAAAACATAAAAAATTACAACGTTCAATCTAAATATGTGAATTATTCAAAAAATCTGTGAACAAAGGTAAATGAATCACAATGAATCTGCTCTCACTTTAAATTATTGCATGGGCTCAGATATACAATATTGATAATATATAATTGGTAATAGTCATCTTTATTTATATGCAGTAGTGCTTTTTACAATACTGATTGTGTCACAGCAGCTTTACAGTGTCAACAGGAAAAGGCACTTACATGGTGCTTCTCAATTCTAAGTCCCTAGCTTAAAATCTCCGGTAGTGCAGATTAATAGTTTGAAAAAAAAAAACTAACAAAACAAACAAACAAAAAACGTTGCTCAAAATTTCAGTTTCTGGGTTTTGATGTCATGCGATACATGTATTTTGTAATGACAGCACGATTAAACAATAACAGACTTTTCGTTTTCAGATGAACTATTCCTTACACTAAAGGTAACCAAAAGTAATTTTTATATAGCAGAGACCAAAGAGAAATGTCCTTCTTTGTTAAGCGTTTTCAGTCTTCGTACATTGTAAAAAAGACAACCCACCTTGCTGACTTTTCGTCGTTTTTTTCAGGCTTTGTAGGTCCAACAAGGTCACGCTGGCACACTAACATGAGTTCCTCTGCTCTCTGTAGTCTCTCTCCCTCTCTCAGGCACATAGATGTGAACATAAAACTGCTCCAAACACTTGCTTTACATCATCTACTACACTCTTTGAGATAAAACTTTGTATACACATAACAAAGACAGACACAAATCCTTTCAAATGGAGTCCAGAGAATGAATTTGGCGGCTCTTAGCCCTGTCAGAAGTGAAACAGCAAGTTTCAGCATGTGTGTGCATGAGTGTGTGTGTGTGTGTGTGTGTGTGTGTGTGTGTGTGTGTGTGTGTGTGTGTGTGTGTGTGTGACTGCAGTGATCTCCCAGGTCAGCCACAAGCCCTCAGTCCATTTACAATAATACACACAAGTACAAAGCTCTCTCACACAGAGACTCTGTCAGAATGATAGATAGAATGAACTTTAAATTAGATGAAAAAAAGAGGAAAGCTGGATACAGAAAGAGAGTTTAGAAGAGGAAGGGATTTAGATGGTGGAATGTATTGAACCAGCTCTCAGACTACCACCGCTATTAGCATTGTTCACACTTAGAATTGATTCGATTTGAACAAAATAGTAACCATAAGTACGACACTTTGGCTCACAACTTTGCCATAGAAACACCCTAGAAAAGCTTGTGCACCCATGCAGAACACCTCATATAGAGGTACACCTTATATATAGAGCCTCACTCTTCAAAGAATAATTGTAATGTTTTGTACAATACCATAATAGCCACACACACACACACACACACACACACACACACACTTTTTGTGTTTGGCAAGGATCCATGGTTGCGGGGCTCTGTACAAACACTTCTGAGGGGTTGAGGACTTAAAGGACAAAAAGAGGTATTCTCTCTTTTTCTCTCTCTGTCTCTCTCTGTGTCCCAGATAATAGTGCTCCTTAACCCCAGTCTGGTTTTCTGATTACCATGGTAACGCTGGGTTTTTGATGTGTGTGCTGCCGTATAATCTTTAAAGTCTATTAGACACTTTACACCCCTCGAGTTCAAGAGGTACTCTGATACCGTACTCAAAGACTACAGATTTGTGTGTTAGAATAGGTGTGTGTGGACACAGACAATGTACCGTTAATGTATTGTTTCTTGTGTAGAGTTTGTAGGATCAGGATCAGAGCCAATAGAGTGGTGAGCTTTTACTGCTGTTTAATCAGAAAGTACCCCTGTAAAACAACAGAAGATGTCATTTCAATAAGTTTGGCAATAAATGAGGGGCGTTCCTCTAATAAATGTTAAACGGAGGACAGAAAGTTCAGAAAGTTGTAAACTCGTGTCCCTTACCGCAACATCCCACGACTTCAACAAATAAGCATTATCTCAGCATGACGTAGCTGACGTCAATAACAACTTATGCATCATTCACTGCTTGTTAAGGGACTAGTTCTTCCTGTGAGCACTTTTCTCTTATGTAATGCAGAAAGTGACTTGAATTCAGCTCCAGCGTACAGGCACTTTTGCTTCTGTGGACTATAAAATAAGATCTCTTAAAAACTTTTCACATTTTTACTAATTTAATTTATCCACTGAACATCTTCAACTTCTGCATCACTGAATACTGTCATGCTTTTTTCCGGAAATGCCAACCAGTGTCCTTTTCGTCGCATCATATTTTATGATGCAAATACAGTAATATCGACATTTTTTTAAGGTTTTTATTTTTTTCACAGCTAGCTTTTTAGGTAAAAAATAATGGCACACAATCCAATGATTTATTTAGTGATGTTCACTTCTTTATCATTTGTTTTCACGCAATACAACTTCATATCTCAAGATTTAACTGTCTCCTTGGCAAATTAAATAAATATGTATAGTACATGAATAAATAAATAGTGGGACAAAATGGTTGAAATGACACATGAGAAAACCACTTTTTTTAAATGATATATTTAATTTTTGCAACAACAATTATAATTATAATTATAATATAATTACAAATAATAACATATAAATAATAATAATAAATTGTATAAATTAAAAATAAATATGGTGTATATGCATGTATATATATGTGTGTGTATATCTTCTACTTATTTTATTTTTATTTACTATATGTGGCCCTGGGCCACAAAACCAGTCTTAAGTCCATGGGGTATATTTGTAACAATAGCCAAAAATACATTATATGGGTCAAAATGCTAAAAAACAATTTTTAAGCAAAAAATCTGGTTGGTTTTATGGTCCAGGGTCATACAAAAAAAATAAAATCTTGGTATATAATGCTTTAGTCTAACAGAGATTTCATTACTGCTCTTTTGTTTTTGATTGCTTTGATTGTTCTCATTTGTGAGTTGCTTGAGTTGCTGTATGTCTAAATGTAAATGGAAAAAAAGCGACGAAACTCAAAGAAAGACCCATAAACTTAAAAAAGTGCATCTGAATGATAGCTGTCCCGACTGTGGACAGAAAGTGTGCGAGGTCGAGAAGACGCTGTGTATTTGCGTGTTGGGCTCAGATAGACTGATGTCCCTGTGCCAGTGTTGAATTCTGGGTCAGTGTTCCTTGAGTTGTAAGACCCGTAGCTAATCACCATGACCGTGGTCGACACAGCAACATGACATAAAACAAATTCCACAACTAAGAGGGTGATTATCACCACGGAGACATCGCAGTGTCACCTACTCAGCTCCGACCATAATACTCAAATCTGATTGGCCAGTAGGCACAAACCACTGCAACTGGCTTAAAGTTTTGCGACTGAGGACGTCATAACTCACCCAGCTGACAGTTAAATGTGCTAATTTAGGCTAAAGGCACACCAACATTCAGAAGGTGAAAATTACACGCTCCTAATCGCAGCCTTGGTTTAAAAGTTTTCTTTCTCATGGTTCTGCTTTCTTCACACACTCTCCTCTGACATTTACAAAACTTCCCCTCTGAACCTGTGATTTGGGTCTGCACACATTCCACTTGCTTCTCAAACCGAATATTATCTATAGTCTCTCTATTTCACTCTCTCGCTTTTTTCCCTCTTCCTTTATCTCTCCCTCAGGGTCAAACCATCATGAAGTTAAATCCTTTCACCCATAATCCTCCGTGTCTTTGAAGTGGGCAACAAGGTAACACAATTCACACACACAATCATATACCCATCCAACAGTTACTTAGCCATCTACAACTTATCATAAACGTATATATATATATATTTAAATCTCATTAAATACTTTAAGTAACTCTAGTTCCTAGCACACAGAACTTGCATTTTTAGAATTAAAAAATTCTATATTTTTCCAAAAAAAGGACATTCATGAATGCGTCCAAAAGCAGGTTTTATTTATTTATTTGTTTTGTTAAACATTTCCTTAGTAGGCTCTGAAGTTATCTTCAGGAAAACTGTTAGGGTTAGTTAGCTGTTGTCTTTTTGTGAATAAAAGATATGCATTAAAAAATAATGGCCACACTGTATTTTAAGTTCTAATTCTTGCAAATGAACAAACTCTTAATTATGACTTTGCCTCAATATAGTTACGGTATACGTTCTATAATATAATATATCTGTAATATACGTTCAGGTAATGGGAAGGACTAGGGACGTAGAATATGATCATGCAGAATATATACTTTCTAAGTACTAATAAACAGCCTATATATGTTTATAATATGCATGCTATAAGCAACCAGTTAATAGTAAGAATTGGTCCCTCTACCAAGGTGTTACCCGAACAGGTCTCTGCTTTCTTTCTCTATCAACTGAGGGGACCTGGTCTGAAAAAAAAGTTCAAGACCCCTGATGAAAGATAAATACATACGCACACTTACTTCTAGAACACAGACCATCTAAAAAACTCAATCCATCATCATAAGTTGGACACATATCTGTTCCAGCTCTTCTGCACCACACACACACAGCGTTTTCTCATGAGACCGATTTAGGCCACTTCCGTCTGGATATTTTCCGTGACCTAAAACAGCAGTAGAGTAGAACCTGTGGGAAATCCAACATAACACACACACACACACACACGCAAGCACGCATGCATGCACACACACTGATGGGGGTCGATTCCTGGTCCCGCCCCCAGGTGGGCTTATAGACGACTGACAGGTGCTTTATAAGTAAAATGACACTGATTAATATGACTTCAACCTTTTCTTTTTGTTCCCCGTTCTATTTCTTTTCCTCTCCCTGTATTGTCTAGGAGAACTGGAGGTCACACTTATTTGGATGGAAGTGGAAGTGGATTTGGAAAACACTTTGACAAGTCTTCTGCTTTCCTTCCCGCTCCTCTCCCTGCCTTCACACACAGAGCCTGATTCCCTGCAGCGGCTGAAGATCTGTTCCCAGTAAGAGCTGTCAGAAGAGATTCTGGAGACTGGATCAAGAGACAGTGTGTGTGAGTGTGTCGCAGCACACCGTCAGGAAGCTGTCAAGGCCTCTGGTATGATACTAATGATCACACACACACACAGACAGCGGTAACATTATTCATGGGGATGGTGAGAGATTATCAGCGGCTTGACTGATTCTGCAGGGAATGTGACGGGATGAGAGTGGCGGATCACTGCTGGAGTTTTGAGCCTTCGACCCACGAGTCTCTGGGTGTCATTTTTAGACTAACCCAATGGGACCATCACACACGAACACGCACACACACACAGTAGCTTCTCACCACTGTATAATACCTTTATCACTGTACATTTAATCCCTTGTCAGTTTTACTGCAGTTTTGCTAAATTTTAAAGTCTGACTCTCACTCTATGTGTCCTTCTTTCTGTCGAACACACACATACACACACTTCCTCTGGATGAGCTGTCTCAAAAGAGGCAGAAATCCCCTCTATTAGTGTGTAATTGAAAGGCAGGGACCGCAGTAAAAGATGATAGATGGGTTTTACACACACACACACCTTGTTTCTCTGGTGTCAGTTAAAACTGCGATTGGACCATGCAGGTGGGCCATTTATGGTTTTCAAAGAACCACCCATCTGGGAAATCACCCTTAGAAAGTAACAGCAAGATGTACTTAACAGGTCAAGGGAAAAATCTCTCGCACACAGCGTTAAAAAGCATCTACTCCTCTGCAATTTTGTTTTTGATCAAACAAAAAGGCAATTTCTCCTCATCTGAAGCCAAAAAAAATATCTATTATAAGTCAGACAGACAGACTGAGAGAGATAAAACTTTTCAAATCGCCTCTAAACAAAGCCTAGGAAACTTGAAATGGTTATATATAGTGGAACAAATGATTTAATGGCCTGCAAACAATAAAAAATGCTCTTTAAAGAAACTCTTTATTAGATTTACAGATGCAAAATCCACAGAGTAACTTCATAAAGAACCATGTATCACAAACCAGAGGGAATATGCATTCATATACTCCATCTTTACCTTGTACACCCACACACAATTGAATAACACGCACAAAGAAGCTCATATGCAAACATAAACACTGAACAGCAGGTTTTAGAGACATATGGCAAGACAAATGTCAAGTAACTGCTGTAAACGTGGATAAGCAGATCTACACAGAGTAGACAGCACAGACTCCAGCCTCGTGTGTGTGACACTCAAGACATTGTGTTTAGTTTGGTTGATTTAATTCATTAATGAGTGCAGCTGCAGGAGAACTGAACAAAAGCGATTTCACACGAAACAAATGGCCCATAAAGAAAGAAAGAAATGGCTTTAGTGAATAAATAAAGTGCATTTCTTTACTAAGACGTAACCTAATATGTTATTAAAATGGAAATTACAAGAACAACAGTGTGACACCAACTGAAATAATGCATCTATCAAACAACCTCAGGAAATGGGGATCTATTTTTAAACGCATCTTAATATTTTTATTGTGAACAACTGATCCATGTGACTTTGTAATTTCAATCAAAATGGCATAACTGCATGTTCCAGTGAAATGACAGACGTCTAGTGATGTATGCAGGTATCTCTGCTTAATCCCGCACTTTATTGCACACTCTCATTCAGATAGTGTATGCCTCCATCCTATTAACAACCATCAAAGAACCAAGTCCCCACCCTACATTTTTTTCTTTTCCAATAATCTTTGGGATGTACTTGGCCATATGGAAAAAAGAGACTTTACCCGTTTGGAAAATGTACCATGAGGGGTTACTCTTAGATTTTTTCCTTCCAGGCACAGGTGGTGACACACGTGAAATATTCCAGATGTAAAACCACTAGAATAAAAATGATTAAAACCAGAATCACATTTTTGTAACAGGTGCAGTTTCACACAAAGACTGGCTCATCTCATTTATGATGCTGCAAGACTCAGTGACAAAACAAAAAAAAAAAAAAAAAATTTCCACTGTCATAAAAACATAAAAAATATTTTAGTTGAAGTAATGCTCACTCAGTATAAGGCCAGTAAGAAATATTTATGTATTTTGACTGTATAGTTAATATCTTCACCATCATTTACTCACCCTCACGTTGTTCCAAACGTGTATGAATTTTTTACTTGCACAGACCACATCACTTTTTTCCAGAGAATGAAAGTGAATGGTGACCATGACTGGTCCAAATTCCTCTTTCATATTGGATTTGGAAGTGAAATGACTGGAAGTTGTGTAAATGACAAACTATTAACTATTAAGTTAGTTCAAAATAAAAGTATTTATTGTACAATGTGATTACAATGACACTGAAACTTTTCATCAACACTTACTTATATTCTCCACTATTACTAAAAACTCAACTAGGCTATAATAACAAAATAAAATAAGATAAAATGAAATAAAAACAAAACAAATAAACGTTTTACTCTTTTCAAGCCTGAAATACATTATGTGAGTGTAGTTTCCAAAGGAATGCAAGCAGGAATTCTCGTCATTGTGTCCACTGAGCTCTCATATTCCACACACACACACACACACACACACACACACACACACACACACACACACACACACACACACACAATTTGCTGCATGTCCAAGAAAGGTCAATACAGCTGACATCCAGTCCAGAAGGTGTCCGTGTTAATGGAAACGTGTGGGAATTGCTAGTGCTAATCACTATTTGACTAATTAGAAAAACAATCTGACCGCTAATGAACCACACAGCAATAAAGAAAAGAAAGAACTCCACATTTCTCATCTCCACACACATACACAGACAAAACTGCCCCACTATCTGCTCTGAGGTGCCCTAGGGCAAATAACCATTGAGGGTGTGTACAGCAGCCAGGTGTGTGTGTGTGTGTGTGTGTGTGTGTGTGTGTGTGTGTGTGTGTGTGTGTGTGTGTGTGTGTGTGTGTATGTGATTGACAGGTATTGATTTACTACGGCTGAGAGTGCTAGTGGGTAGAATCTCAAAGGGAATGGACCTTCAGCACTACACACACACACACACACACACACACACAGAGACACAGTCATTATATTTCACTTGATCAGTAGTTTCTCCTGTGGTGCTTCTGCAGTATGTAAATATGGCCACTGCAGAAGAGTGCTGTTCCACTTATGAAATCAAATAAGTTTGCTAAGAGAGGATTATTTTCTCTCTTACTCTCTCTCTCTCACACACGCACACACACACACACACACACACACATACACGCACACACACACTCAAGCAGGTAGCTAGTTAGGGGTTTGTGGGCATCAGCTCCAAATCTGCAACCCACCCCCATCTCTCCTCATCCTGGGACTCCATTTTTCAAGCACACACAAACTGCTATCCGTGCACGGCTGATATCTTCTATCTTCTTTCATTATTTAAAAGCTGCTGCTGAACACACACTTTAGTCGACCACTACGGGGTAATGAGCGAGGATGCAACCTAACCACACACACACAGACATGAGCAGCATACTACTGAGGGGTGTATGTAGGGACACATTCTCCCCCCTTTTGTGCGCACATTTCTACACACACACACACCCACACACACACACACACACTCACTTCTACTCTCTGATGAGCATTAGCTAATCCACACTGACGGGCCTGCTCCATTACCCATAATCCTTAATGCCTTTTTAATGTATCGTTCTTTCTTTTCTCTCTAACTGTCGCTCTCGCTCTTTCTCTATATATAGTGGCATCTTGAGCCGATGGATTTGAACCTGTCTGTGTGTCCAGTTACACTCAGTCCGGTTCTATTAAAGGGGAAATCTATCAGTGTCACACAGTCATTCACACCTTTACAAAGGTGTCACGCTATATTCCATCCCCTATTACAATTAGTTCCTAGAGCTCTAGTGTGGCCAAATGTGAATGACAAACAGTTTGGGAAGTAAGTAGAGAAGGAGACTGAGGAATGTTTCCTATTTAATTTTTGATGCCTCTTAACAATTCCCCTTCCATAACACTTTTATTAACAATTCTTTTGAATTTATGGAAGAACTATTTGGATAACAGTAATACAATTCCGTTAGCAAATGCTGGGCTATTTTAAATAATAAATGAAACAAAGCGGTCACATATTTCATTCATTTTTTAAAAAAAAACCACTGCCGTAACTCATCACAACCTACAACTTGCAGGTCATCATGATTTATCCGTTCACTCTTTAATCATGGCCATGTAACAACAGACATACACACTCAAACAAACACACTCCCCGTTTTAAAAGCATGTGTTCAGGAATGCCTCCCTCTTTTTAATCAAGCAGCAATGTTTTGTCATCTTTCAGACCCATATGAACACAGACACACTTCTGCGGGCACTGTCTAATGACATCATACCTCTATAGCCCTTACTTAAAAATATAAATATAGTGATGGAAAACACTTTATCACTTTAACACTTTATCTGTATAATCTATGTAAGTTTGTGTGTGCACAGGTTCGACTGTAAGCGTACTTTTGTGAATGAAAAGTTAGAAAATATAGTGAAATATACAAATACAGTGAATCGCCAAAATTTGAGGACATCGTTTGAAAGGTTTACTTTAAATATACTTATATGACTGTGATTGATTAGACTTGAGGTTTATTATCACCGTCACCATACAGAAACCATAAACAATCCGTGAGAGATACACTACCATCAAAAAGCTCAATATTTTTTTTTTTAAGAAACTAGTACTAGCAATGGCACACTAGATTAATCGAAAGTGACAGTAAAGGCTTTTATACTGTTACAAAAGTAATGCTGGACTTTGGACTTTCTGTTCGTCAAACAATCCTAAATAAAACGTAGGAACTTACCAAGACTGATAACAATAAGGAATGTATCTTGAGCAGGAGTAATGGTAAAATTAAGCTTAGCCATCACAGGAATAAATTGTTATTTTACATTGTAATAATATTTCACAGCTGTTTTTACTGTACTTTGGATCAAATGAATGCATCCTTTGTGAGCATAAGAGACTTTTTAAAAAAAAAGTAGTCTATAGTGAAAGTGTGCGTATGTGAGAAGTCAAATGTGGCAACAGCAGCACAAAAGACCATCACAATGACCTTAATCAGCACATGCACACACACTTACGTCATGAAAACAACGTACACACCCCTCTCTCTCTCCCACATACACAAACACATACACCTGTACAAGTCTGCACGAACACATAAACATACACATACAGTATCATTTGCTACAGTATCATTACACAAATCAGCCTTCGCTGCTCTCTGATCCTTTCTGATCTATCATTCTGTCCTTATCTGTTCATCTTCCCCCCTTCCCTTCTGAGTAAGTATGCCGTCCCACCTTCGGTAAACTGACCTGTTCAACATTTTTGCACTTTTGACTCGATCCTGTTCTTCATTCGCCATCTTCATATCTTCTAAAAACTCTCGGCAGACATTCTCAAGACAATCACAGACACTCGACATTAACATAATCAATAACTCAATAATCAAAACAGAAAGCGATAACAAGTATTATAAATAGCTGTTATTGTTAAATTATTAACATCTGCAAGATATATACCAAAGCTCTTTGTTCTTGATCAAGCTACAGTGAAAGATTAATTCAGACTTGAAAAGAAAATAAAAATGTACAGTACCGCTTATTAAGCGTAACTGCAGAGTTATTACAGTATGTGTGAATAGTCTACGGTAAACAACACACATTAAAAGTGCACTCTGGATTTTTCTCTTTACAATTTTTTTTTTTACAAATACTACTATATAAGTGTAAAATTATTTGAAAATGAGATGGTCACTACAGTTGTATTAGTAGCATAATTTGCATGTATAAATATTAAAACTCTGGAAGAAAAAAAATAAAAAATTTAAAATGTAAAACCAACTATTTTCAATTCTAAAAATACATTTAGAAATTACTACCTTATAGTACAGCACTGTATGCAAAATGGATATTCATAGATCTATTGACCAACTTATTATAATCCATAATTATTTAATAATTATTCTCAATTCTTTCACTTCAGAACAGTCAGCTTTGTTGTTGAGTAATAACTTTCTGAAAGATTCCAGAACGACATGTCTGAAATCTACTGCTCTTTAAGCCCAGAAGGAGACAAGAGTGACCATGTTAGATTTATGCGTTTGGAACGTAGTTCTGGAGAGCAGCTGCAGTCATCTGCATGATGTTTCTAGCAAACGCTCAAGAGAAGAGAGTTCACGTAATCCTGCACATCTCAGAAACACAAGCAGTTAAATCGCTGCTCTATTCCTCCACTACACCATGTGCCATTTTACATGATAGTTTTTTATCTGGTTTTAGGCCGCAAGACACAGTTGTTCGTCCTTTCAATAGCATCCTTATATATTATCTGAACACGTGAGGTAGGATGTGAGGATCTAATCAACCTTCACATCTTCATTTGGACTAAACATCTCCAAATTATATATTAAGAGTCACTGAGTCACATTGCTGTTCTAGAGACAATGCTTCAGGCACAAACCCAGTCTCCTCAACCACAAAAAAAGAAAAGCAGATGTCTTCATCCGCCTGAAACTTTCATAATACTGCAACAATGGAGAACAGATTACGTAACAACAGCATTTAAAGTAAGTTTAATATGACTGTATGGTACTTCATCTATCAGGAATATCCTTACGTTCAACACTTAAGTGATATTTTAGGGCTCCTGCACTTTTTGAACAGTTTTTTCCACACCCTTTTCAGCCATGAGGTATTACATCAAAATCGTTTTGAGTCAGTTTGATTCATTAATGAATCATTCACTGAACTGATTCAAGCAAATTGTCTACAAATTGTACATCACAATGGCTTGTTATCAAGTTTAATTCTAAACAAAAGCGATGCCTAACTGCTAAAATATTTTTAAGTTACATAGACTTTTGTAAGATTCCCAATATGTTTTCCATGGCTTTCCTTTACTTGGGAACCCAGAAACATTCACAGTGATGTACAGAATGTATTCTTTGTTATAAGACAACCTAATGAGCCCCGGCCTACAGGTCCCACGACATAGTACTACACTCCACAAAACAATCAATAACCCCACCATAGAGACACCCGCCCACACCCACCCGCAATCTCCTATCAGAATAGAAACTCCAGCAGTGACAGGACATCTGACAACTGTGGTCTAATAGATGGATATAAAGGGCCCTGAAAGAGAGTGTGAGTTTGTGTGAGGGTGAAAGCACAAGTGTGTGTGTGCGTGTGTGAGGAGGGGGAGCCAAATTAATCTGGGGTCTGATACCCCCCTATGGGAGCAGCTCAATTAACGATCCACACCGGCTGAGGCACCGGGCTAAAAGCCATCTCACTCCCAATCTCTCTTACTTACTCTCTCTCTGTCTCTCTACCCACCCCCTAATCCTGAGAGCAGGAATCAAGGAGCCAGCAAGAAATAAAGAAAGTCACTTGGAGATGCACATTAAAGGAGAGTCTGGGACCTTTTAGTTGTGTGTGCGTGAGTCGTTGCGTGTAATTTCATCAAACACACACACACACACATACACACACATACAATGCTCACCCAGAGTCGCCACTAAAACAACACAACATTCTTCTCCTCACCAAAAACACAGCTGACCAAAAACACAATGTGTTTCTGTGTGAACACATGTGTTGAGAGCGTGAGTGTTTGAGTGAGGGTAGGTATGTGAGTGTTTGTCTAATTACTATTTTGGGTAGTGCATGGTATGGATTATGTGTTTTTGTGTGTGTAGATACTTCGCTATAGTTTGGGGCCAAATTCTGACAAACCCACTCTTTTGGGACATCTGGGATGTTCTCAGTTTGAAAACTCCCTGATTGACAAATAATGTATCTGTCTTGTTAGAAAGAAGCTTGCGTTCATTTACAATTAATTTACAACCCTAAGGCAAAATATAGAGATAACAATGTATTTGTTTATAATTTTGTTTTAGTTGTTTTAAAAAGTCTATGGAATAAAAAAAAAATCATACATTTCCATTAAGAAAGAACTGTATGTGATTATAAATCTTGTCATCTTTTCATTAATCTGTGATGTTTTTGGGGTTGAAAATATATAAAAATCATAAAATGTTGATGATGGAGTGATGATAACAGTCTTTTGCTCTTTGTGTGAACCAAAGAACATCATCCCATGAGCAACACAGGAATAGTCAGAGTTGCACCAGGGTAAATATTTCAGCAGAAACACACTTACAGAATGAACACGTCTTTCCCTATCACTCTTCCATTCTTTATCTGTCACTCTCTCCCCTCCCGTATTCACAGACCATTTAATCTTTTAATATCATCCTATATTAAGAAAACACAGTCCAGATAGGTTGGTCCACACACATACAGAGAGACATGCAATCTAAATTAGTGTTCATAACTGTACCAACATAACAACCCATGATTTAGCCACAAGACCTCAGACTTAACTATACTATTCGTCCTAGAAACACAATACCAGGGTATCATTCATGCACATACTGCACACATTATGTTAAATACACACAAGCACAAAGAGGTTGAACAGCTTGTCGCATTGGAGGGCTCCCTGCCTCATGTACACGCTCTCACTTTTTAAACTATTTGTATGGCCATTTTTCAAAATATATAATATCAAAATATTTAAATGCTGGTTAAAACAACTGAATTCACACTAACCACAAATTAAAAAGGCAGAAGCATTCAAACTCACTCACACAGCATGAAACTGCTAACAGGGAAACTAACTTACCTTTCACTCCTTCAGCTTTTTTCTCGTTCTTTTTCCCCCACGAGTCCTTTAAGCCTCAAGTTCATCCGTTCCTGACAGGTGCCATGGTCCCGTAGACTCCAGAGGAACGACAGGCTCACACACACACCCTCCTCAGTCTCTCTAGAGCACACACAAACACGCTGTGAGGAGGAATGACAGATCACAGCAGCAGCAACAGTCCACGCATGGACATGTGTCTCCAATGTGAAGTCCAAGACTTCTTTTAATTCATGAGTCTGTCTTTTATTTCCTTTCTCTCTCAGCCTCTTCTGTCCTGCTCTGAATTGAATTTCAAGACTTCTCTCTTTTTCTTCTTTTTATATCTTAGCTCCTAATTTCACTGTTTCTTTCTCAATCTACCTTCTTTTTTCCAGTCTTTCTCTGCTTTGGTTCTTGCGCTGACTGCTACCGCAGAGCTCTCCAGCTTTCCCTCTCTCTCTCTCTCTCTCTCTCTCTCTCTCTCTCTCTCTCTCTCTCTCTCTCTCTCTCCCCTCCCTCGGTCAGCCACTCCCTCCTGGATGGCAGGCTATTATGGGTGGAGACTGGTCAGAGGTAAAAGTCTCTCTCTCTCTGGTGAATACTGGGTTGTACACTATCAGATGAGCATTTTGCCATTGTGGAATGTTTTAATTAGTTTTGCATGAGTTCCTAAAGAATCACCTTAGTCGTGTAATGAGGTAAATTATTAAAGAAATAGTTTAACCAAAAATGAACTCTTAGTTGAGCGCTTAGTTGTTCCAAACTCGTATGACTTTCTTTCGTCTGTGGAACAAAGACATTTTTTAAGTATCCTGAAAGGTTTGTTTGAGGAACTGCCTGAAAAGTTATTTTTTACTGAACATCTTTTATCGGAATTCATAAAACATTAGCAATGCGTGATTCACGAATGAGTCCAATTGTCCAGTTCAAAAACCAACCTAAATTATTCGTCCACACAAATGGACTGAGACGTTTTTCTGAAATTCAATGATCTGGTCAGAGTAGTTAATAGCTCACTGGTGGAAAAAGTCAGTAAATAAACATTCAAACTGTGGTTTGTCAAGAAAAGCTACAGTGTTGATGTGAAGTATAGTGTACACTACATATGAATTACTTTTGTGATGTTTTTATTGCATTTGCATCCTATTTCGAAACTTGAAATTCCAATTCTATCACAGTTTTATCAGAGTCTCTCATTTTATGTTCCAAAAATCTGTTTTTTTTGTTTTATTTTTAGGTGAAATATCTCTTAGTTAAAGCAGTGTATCCATAAAATAAATCTAACAGTCTAACAATCGTTACAAGCTCATGTGAGCTGCACTACACACTTTCGACTGAGTGGCGTCATTATGGCACCGATGAGACACTCTAGAGGGCAACAGCCAGCAAATATGATTTCATCAAGCTCTAAAACCCACTTACATTTTTCTTTTATCTTGTTGCTTTTATTCTCTTTCCATCCTTCTGTATAAACAAACATACCGGCCCATCTATTTCAAGGTGTTCGGTACCTAAAATCACAATAATCAGACATCTTGTAGCAAGTTTCACTGTGAGAGGGAGATAGAGAAAGTGAGATAGAAAGAGAGATCTGGTCCATGTTATATGATACTTACCATAAGCTGTCATGGAGACCTGATGTCGTCAGCAGCATATAATGTAAAGCTTTGTTTTCCATCTGCTTCACACACGCAGAAACAGACAATAGCACGCATGCACAGGTGTAAGAAAGATTTAAAATGTAACTGGATATCTTAAGCAAGAAAAATAATGAATAAAGTAACCGAAATTGTGAAAACCTAGTCACAACCTGTTTAGTTTGACATATTTCACAATGAAACAGGAAACTGAATTAAAAAAAAAAAAAAAGAGCAGAGAGAATTGATTCCTCCAGGCTAGATTCATTTGTGTGTGCGTGTGTACTGTAGGCTTGAATGGTCCAGGTGGAGAAACAAATCAAGAAATAGGACTGGTGCTTTGAGAGCCATAAAGGCCAGGACCACCCTAAATGAACTAAACACACAAAATTCCACAATCACAAAATAATGCATGCTCATTTAAACTGACTAATATCTGAGAGATATAACCTTGCATTAAATCCCCAAGTCAAGATTGCTTCCTTTTATCTTACAGAAGGCCTACAATAAGGACAGGTTCCTGTAATTACGCAAGTATTCCTGTACAACTATGAGTTAAGAGGCTCGCTCAAGGGCACTGCGGTGACGGAACATGATGGGCATCTTGGTAACCTTTCATTTCATGGGTTACCCCAACTGGAGATTAAACCTGTGACCTCTGCTACCACATCAGTGCTGTTACTCCACACAGCCATTACTCCTCATCTTCATCTAACCTCACAGACAGCGTAAAGAGGAGACATACTATTGGTGGAAAATGAATGTGAGGAATCATAATGTTGAAAATGTCAGCTAAAGTAATGAACAGGAGTCCCCTCTTTTAGTTAAGAGTCAATTGTCTTATAGCAGAGGCATTGCTTTCCATTGCCTATTCTTGTGAATTACACAAAAAAATATATATTTTTCTTTTCAAAATGCAGTATGAACATGGTAAAACATGGAAATTAACAAACAAAATTCCAAAAACTTAAATGTATAATATTGGTAATAAATATATAAACCAGGTTATTATGTATATAAAACATTACATTTCATTAGCATTATAAATCTTACTAACTTCATTTCTTTTTATATGACTGATAAATAGGTTATGCTTTTATGCTATGTTTATTAATTTAAGTTAAAACTGTGGTTAGAATAAACCAAATAGAATGATATTTTATGTTTTGGGTTTTTTTGGGGGGTTTTTTCTACATATTAAGGTGTATAGCTGAACCAGCGAGAAATTATATTTTTATTACATTACACAATACAGCTACCGTATATAGTACATACATTTCTATAACAATATGTAATAATAATCCTAATATATAATGTTATGTCTTTATCAACTAAACCATGTGTGGGTAACCGATTTAATTTAATTAAAACAACTCCCAAATTCATAAATAATATACACAGCTAGTAAACCTAATTAAATGGAACATCATTCTCACACATGTTGTCATCTGGAGCTTCTTGTGATCACTCATTCTTGTTTCCACAACAATCAATTATGGGAATAAATAGATTATGAAATCCATTTAATCATTTCATAAACATTTGTAAATGCTGGAAAAAACGTTCAGCCTCATGTGAAGGCTTTTCCGCTCAGATGTTTTTGAACTAAAGGGAAGGGTAAGTTTGGCTAGCTTATAATAGAATGACTCAGTCTCAAAGTCGGCCCTTTATGTCACTGATCTCTTGTTCAACAGAGGTTTACATAGCCTTGCTACTGTAATTTATTCAGTTGTGAACATTATTTGAAGAAAACAGATGTGGCTAAAAGCCATGCTCTTTTACGAATCACAGCAAGATCACATACATTTAACGGCATCACAAATTACTTCAAGACTCTAATTATTAAGTATTAAAGAGCTTTTATCGTTGTAATAGCTTTTACTGTTGCAACTAAATCATAAGAACAGGCCGTCTACTTCCTCCACTTACGCACTCGTATGATTTAAAAGGTAAACAACTCAACTGTAGCTGAAGTGGGGAACAGGGGGTCATATGACACACCAAAGATGTAGTATATTTAGTCATTTCTGCAGATCCCTTGATCGTTATAATAATTAATGATACTTAATACCCTGTCCTCCGGTCAGAGAGCTGAATCGAATCAAAATGTTCCCTGCTTGATCCCTCTGTCTCTCTCTGTTATTCGCTTCAGCCAGCATTCCTGATGGACTGAGTGGAATTCAGGCATTCCGGCCAAAGTCTTCCGCACACACAAAGCGCAGTGGAATTCTGATGTTGTTTCAAAATGCGGAGCTGAGCCCCCTCTCACTTCAGATAGCGAATGCATTATCATATTGTGCGTGTACTGCTTTACTGCCGACTGTCTGGTCAGTGTTGTTCCCACCGGACGACCTTTGACATGTAACTCCGCCTGTTTTGACCTTACAGTTTCAGCCAGGGCACAAGTTGGGTGTGTGCTGATGCGGAGCAAGAATTTGACTTGTTACCTGCCACCAAAGTACAACAACGGGATGGTTCATAGTGCATTAGCAGGTTGATGAATGTGTTCACACACACATACACAAGCTCAAGGTCTTTGCAAGCATTTTGGTACATTTGCTATCAGCGTGGCAGAGTCCTTGAAAACAGTTTATCAATCACTACTGGCTCGGTTGGGATGAGCGAGAGAAAGAGAGATAGAAGATTGTGATGGAAGAAAAGAGGAAGAGATCAGAATGAGAAAAAACTGTGGAAGAGGGACACAGTGGTTTCTGGCAAAAGCAGGTTCCACTGTAGCATGCTGGAGTGTGTGTGTGTGTGTTTTGGAAACAGTGTATCTATGCGCGTGTGTGTGCATCACTCAGATTTAACGTATAAGTCTGTTGTTATTTATCATGCCGTGAGGTCAGGCCTTAAAGTCATCATCCATAACCACTGCCACCACAACAAATAGCTTGAAAGAATGAAAGAATTAGACTCCAAAAGACATGTGTTAGCTATTAAACTGCAATGTTTAAAAAATAGAACAGTCAGGTACACTAACATTCAAAAGTTTGGGGTCAGTAAGAGTTTTTTTTTTTTTTTTTTGACAGATATTACTTTTATTCAGCAAGGTTGCATTAAATTTATAATGTTCCAAGGATTTGATTTCAAATAAATGGACCGAAAAAAGCCTGAAAAATGTTCAGTATCACGATTTCTAGTAAAATGTCAAGTAGCATTTGTGTTTTCAATAGATATAATTTACTTGAGCTTTAAAAGCATATTAGAATGATTTCTGATGGATACAAAACTGAAAATTCTGTCATTGTTTAACCAAGCTGATTTCAAAAATATCTTCTTCAAAATATCTTACTTTGTATTCCGAAAAAAAAAAGACTGGAGTTAAAATTCAGCATTGTCATCACAATAAATTATATCCTAATATATAATAAAATACAAAAGAGTTATTTTTAATTTTAATATTTTACAGTATTACTGCATGTTCTGTATTATGTCTTTCTTAATTCGATTAATACATTTTATTTTTACAAATGTTTTGTGTGTGTGTATATTTTTCTTTAGAGAACAAATCCTAAAATTACATACTTACATCATGAACAGACCAATACAAAACATGCCTATAATTTGGATTTTTAACAAATGTTAAAACATTAATTGTGCCATTTGCACAAAAACGTAAAAACTAAAACATTCACTAAATAAAAACTATTGGAGTATTTTAGTTGAATGTGAAGAGGCTATTAAAACACACTTAATCAAACTGAGTTACATTATTCAGTTCCAAGTTTGCTAATTTATGTGTTTTCAGTGGGTCTGAAGCCCATTTCTTAATTTACCAGCCACATTAACGCTACCCAGTGGTTTATGCCCTTAATTGTCTGTTTTAAGCCACAGACCTATTTCCTGTTACAGATGTGTGCTGGTCGTTTGGAACTATATAAAAAGCAGAAAATCCACGAGAGAAAAAGGTCATTTAAAGAGAAAGTAGCGAGACGTGGAAGAGAGAACAGAGAGGATAGCTCAGTAAGTACGAAATGGAAATAATTTCATATTTATGCAACATAATTGTACAGATGTCTGTCTGTGATTTCTACTCATATTTTATGGCAGTTATAAAGACACACATTTGCTGTTTTAAAAAGGTTTGCTTAAAGATCGGGACTTCCCTCTGTTTTTCAGACACTGTAATTGAAAGACTTAAAAGCAGTGGGCTTTTCCCTGACACACACACACACACTGACTCACACACACACACGCTTAAGCCATGTGTGAGGGCCTTGGTAATTGCAGCTAAACTCTGTTAGAGCGGTTACTGATTGTCAAGGTAAATCAGCACATTTCCCTGATACTCACTGAATCAGGCAGAGGACATTTGAAATAATAAAACAGAAAGGTGTATAAATCAGTAAGTGTATATTTGTGTAATAAATCGGTAAGTATACATTCAACATATATTAAGGTGCATATTAAGGTTTAGGAACAAAAGACTTGGAGTAACAAAAAAAAAACGAAGAAAGAGGAAAAAGGGGAATTCAGTTTAACTGAGGACAGCGTAGAGGAAGTGAAATCTGTGTGTGATATTTCACTGGCATGACTCATTAGTGTGACAACAAGTGTGTGTGACCTTTTACATCACAGTGACATCATCATACATATTGTCATCTACTGAATTGCTAATTGTTCTCATACCACACATCTGTATCAGATCACTTACAATAATGCAACAGACAAACAGTTCATTCACAGCTCTGAAAGGAGTCGCATACATTCAGCCCAATCTGTTCTCAATCAGTTTTTTCTTCCTTTCATCCTGCCATCTGCAAATTTACCCTTTCGGATTTTTATAGCTCGAAGTGCCTTCTCTTTTTCTGAACTTTTGCCATATCTGCTAAACCAGTGGCTCTTAAATGGTGGTTAAATAATAAAACTTTAGGTGCGCAGGATTTGAGGCCGTTACTATCTAGCAGTATATTTTAACACTAAGATGACTCTTGCCACATTCGTAGTTATAATAAGACAAGTTACATTTTATGAAATACTCGTGAATCGTTTCGTTACCATTAAAGACCATCATGACATAAAGTAAACCAGTAAACAGCATAAGATCGCAGTCAACAGGGATGAACACTCAAAAATGTGATATATAAGCAATATAACCGTATAATTAACCTAGGACAATTAAACATTTCTAATATGTTGCTGACATCAAAGGTCACGTATCGGATCAAAAAAGATATTTTGGTGCAAATACAATTGGTACAAATCAGCTAAATTAGCCGGACAACATTTGATTTTCTAAACTATCAAAAAAGAAAAGTAAATATGACCAAGATTACATCAAATATGGTTTTAGTTGCAAGTATGATAAATACACTAGCTGGCCACAATTTGTTGGCTGCTCGGAGCATGAAACCGTCGAAATTGAAGAGACAAACCAACATTTTACATGTTTACAAAGTTGTGCATTTTTGCTTATTGCCGGGCCTACGCAGGATTGCCACTTGATGTCCAATCTGGGTTTTGAAGCAAAACCTCTGTTGAAAACCACTATTTAACAATTACGAGGATGGTTTGGTGAACCGTGTCCAAAAATGTCCAAATCTTTGTTTTGGTAAAGCCTCTAAAAGTTTGCAGAAATGAAGTGACCGAGAGAAAAAAGTTCTCTTTCATCATTCATCTCATTTTTCATCCGCTCTGAAAGAACTCTCTCTCACTTTTGTTTGATCTGTTCCCAACCCCTTTGATGTGCTGTGCCATATCATTTATAAAAATGAAGTGTAAGCACACCATCATTCTTGAAGACACACTCTCAAGTTTGCACACACAAATAGACACTTTCATATGAGCTATCAAAAGATGCCCATTAGACAGATGCCAGCTGCTCTTTGGTGTAGTGCTTCGCATACACACACACACACACACACGAGATGGAAGGTAAGTTAGTTAACATTTTTCCTTATTTTCACCCACCTCTTTTATTGATACAAATCCCTCACTGCCTGTTAAACAATGAAACATTTTTTTTGCAAACCCTTTGCCCACTGACATCAAATTCCCTTTATTTCCTCATTCTCTTTCTTTCCTTTTTCTTTATTCTCCCTCTATCTTTCCTCCTGTTCATTGTTAAAACAGATGGTTTTCTGTCTCTTCCATTAGTAGGAGCTGCTGTGTGTGTGTGTGTGTGGGTGTGTGTGTGTGTGTGTGTGTGTGTGTGTGAATGAGGAAACAAAAATGACTGAGCATTTAATATTGAACATGTGGGACAGCAATGAACTTGGGGTAATGGAATGAGTGCTGCCATAGATTCCAGCTGCAGGTGACTGTAAGTTGATTATTCACAGATCTGTGTAATTAGGTATGAGGTTTTGTTAGGTCAGGGGTCTTCAGTGGTCTACGGTAGTTCTGCAAGGCACAAATATTTTGGAAAAAACTAATAACCATCTCCAGGCACCATCTTGATCCACCAATAGAGCTTTAGCCTGCAAAAAGGCCCCAAAAACAGACACAGTGAAAACACAAAACATGTTTAATATCACGGCAACATCATTGTTTTTTTAACGTTTAATTTTATATTAAAAATATGAATTTTTAATATAATTTTATATGTTTTTAAAATATATAATTTATGGTTTTATCAGTTATGTTTTTAATCACCAAATGAATAAATAATTTATTCATCTAAATTTATTTGTATTACAATATTTCGTTCACATTGTAAATGCAAGGTACGCGATTCATATTGTATGAGTACACAGTTACACACACTCAAGTTCATATTTTAATAAAGTTTTAAGCAACTACAGATTGCAGAATTCAGGACACATCAGCATCAGGCACCATCAGGATATTAAATTTCCGTGAATGCCATGTGGCTAAAGAATTGGTAAGGCCTCAAGGAACTGCTCTCGCACACACACACACACACACACACACACACACACACGCACTGCCAAATATCTACAGTGTGCTTGTGTGTGCATGACAATGTTATTTTGTGGTCTGAACTTGAGGAGAATGGCACAGAGCTCTTGAAGAGTTTCTTGGCCTCTATTTTTTAACCACCCTTTCTTGGTCCCTCAAAAACTGCTCATTTCAAAGGATCAGAGAATGGAACAACACTCACACACTGACACACATTTTCTGTGGCAACCAGCGGTGGTTACAGCTAATGAGGTGTGCAAGGACCAAGTGGCCACACAGACGAAAACAAAGAGCTCCATCTGAACTGTCCTTGGCCACACACGCTCATGTTGTGTCTCTAAGAGTTAACACAAAGGGACAGACTGAGTCACTGGAGAGAAAGAGCCACTGAAAGAAAAGGAGAAGAAGAAAAGAAGTGTTGAGAGACTCTGGGGGAGTTCACAATGATGGATTGTCCATTTAACCTGCCTTTGAACTGCTGGACTCTGAATCAGAATCATTTGATTCACTATTCGTTTGACATAGCTCAGATTCACTCTAACAAAGGCTGAATTACTTGAATTGAATTGCATTGTGATAAAATGTACCGATTTAAACTGAATTATAATATAATACAATCAAAATATATATGGAAATCTAGTTATAGTTAATAATCAAATCAAAAAGAAACATACTATTTAAACATTTGTATTTATATTACCTAAATAAATGTTTTTGTTTATGTAATTTTTTATTTAATATATAGGCATAATGCCCTGGAAAGAAAAGTATTAATCTATAAAAGTATCTGAAAAGTATTAATCTATACATAGTGCTACTAAAAAAGAAAGAAAAACACTTGTCATCTACAAATTAATATGAAATGTCTGTTTCATACGAATTCTTATTAATATTAATTCCTAACATTCTTATTGGCCCTGTTATCCATCAGCCAATCAGATTTCAGGGTCTGGTTTACAGCTTCAACAAATAATTATTTTACTTTCCAAATACGAACACGAAAATGATCATCTTTTAGTCATAATTCACAAGTACCACAGTATTAGCATCTGATACCAGACTTGAACCAGACTACACACAAACTCACAATCCTGTCATTCATAGGCTGTTTTTTTCTCCATTTTCACTCTCTGTTGCTTATACTTGCTCTTGTCTACCATTACCTGGCTGAGCGGTGAACCACAGAAAACGTACAATGTGCCAAATTAGTAAAGAGACACACCACACACACACACTCAGGCATACCCAGATCTCACCGCCACAGCACACCTGTCAGCAACAGTGAAAAAGACCAAGAAAAAGAGAAGGAAAATATCCTTCATGCTACATGGCCCCGAACCGAGTCAACGACCCATTCTAAATCTCCGAGAGCATGCTCTGAGATTGTGTTTATGCGGAAGGAAGAGTATGTGTGCGGGTATGTGCTTAACCCTGTGTGTATGTGTATGTGTGTGTGAGTGTGAGCGCTGCTCAATGGGGAAGGAGGAAATTAAAATGTGGTTTGTGATTAATTCTTAGTTCATAGCACGTAACACAGACACACACGACCACAGAGCACAGTGGGCATGAGATTGGTTGAAGGTAACTTGGCAGATGTCTCTACAGAAGGAGGGAGAAAGCAATAAGGAGAATGAAATAGGGAGGACAGACAGTAAAAGATTAATGTTCAGTAAAATAAGGCACACATAATAAAAAATAGGAAAATGAGAGGATAGGTTTTATCAATCATTGTGCAAGTATAAGCAGGGTTGGGAATCAAGAAACTGCTCTTTTCATAACAAGTTACATTTTTTGTAGATTAATACAAGAAAATGGAACACTATACTAAAATACTGGAAAAATATTCCCTACATTGTTTTGCATAAAACATACAAAGTGCAAAGTCTGATTCTTGAGTTAGTGATGACTACAGGGCAGTTCTTTTGAGTGAATCAAAATCCATACAGCATGGCTGGTGAAGTCTGATTCCTGAACAAATTAATTCAATTGAAATAGAAATGAATTAAAAAATTCTAATTCAAATTCAAAAGACATTAAACATTAAATAACTAGAATTTCTTATGATTTCATCCCTAACAAGGTTATAAAGCTCAGGAAAATCACACATTTCTAAATTTACAAAACAGCAAGTGGTCAAGAAACTGTTCACCCAAAAATAAAACCCCTCTCTTGTGGTTCCAAAAATATAAAGATATTTTTTAAAATGTTTATTTTTTTAACTAAAGTGACATCTATAGTGCCTACATTTGGGAAAAAAAGCCGTTTCTCCAACCTTAAAGTCAGTGAAACGGATTTGGAATAACCTCGCTAAACATATAGCAGTCACTAAACATTTTTTTTTACAATGCATGTATCAAAATATCAAAATATCATTCAGAAGTCACACACACTCCTGACCTCTGTTCCCACATGTCCTTATCACAGAACATGCTGAGGAAAACATGTCACCAATAAACCATCCTCAGGAGAGAAAAGGAGATTGATAAAATGCGCGCTCCGAGGGGAGGAAAGATTGATGAGAACATTTGCAGCACATGCGGATGTGCAATATATTAGCACATATATCAGCATAAACCCTCGGCCCCTCTCTCTATCACTCTCTGTTCACCTGGACAGGTGTGGGCTTGTTCTGAAGGACAAGTGCTGGGAATGGTGTTTACGTGGTCTCACATAACAGAACAGTGCCCTTTGGTTCACAGCTATTTCCATGAGTCTGTTAAAGATTTGACTAAAATAGCAAGTCAGAGCATGACGAATAATAAGAAATATGTTTTGTTTTGTTTTTCTTTTATAATGGTCAGCTTTTACTCTCTTCCAGTTTTGTCGCCGCATTTGCGAATATTTATTTCCGAATCCTTGGTTTTTTTAAGCGGTACTACAGACAGCCAAAGGCATAAAGGACACAACTGTAAACATGTAATTAAGTGGTAATCTTAACGGGTAAACACATTCTCAAACTTTCACGTTCATTCATTCCTTTCCACCTCACTCACAAATTTTCTCTCGCTATTATTCTGCCTCTCCATTCCTAATCTATGACTCAATAGCATCAGTGCAAGAAAGAGAGAGAAAAATACAGAAAGAGGATGGGAGAGAATGCACCCTCAGGGTGCCATGTTGTTTGGGCCTGCATCCCCAACTCACACACAGACATATACAGGGGCCTAAGATACAGTAAACTCTCTTATATACCTCAAGCAAGCATTATTACTGTACACACTGTATACTGTAAGGCTTTTAACACCTTCTTCCCTCCCTCTTGTGAGAGAGAATGTAGACTGGGAAGGGCGAAATGAAACTGATGGTGCAAATCACACCATAATGGGGTGTCAAAGAGGAGGAGGTGGAGAGAAAGAGAAAGATAGTTGCTCTGTTCCAAATCTTTGTGAGCTAATAACACAAGGGCTGCATCTGAAACATTACACAGTAGGCAGAAAAAAACAGTATATGAAAATAGCAGTATATCCGAATTCATAGCGTTTATTAAATAGTAGGCAAAAACCTTCTAGATGAACTGCAGCTTCAGCTGAAATTCTTAGGTCAACAACAGCATCCAGATTATATACACACATTCATACTATTCTCTTAAAAGGAAAGGCTCTTTATTAGCATCTCTTTTTCTGTTGGAACAACTCTCTTGTGAACATGCGTGCATCAGTTATTACGGTCTGTACAGCTTTAAATATAGATATTTTTCCTTGCATAAACGCATCGATTCACCTCAAGAGGCCTGCATTAAACCCTCTGTGCTGCATGGACCTCTTAATGATGGATGGATGCACTTTATTTGTACTTCTATTGAACTGTAGAATATCAACAGGCATTTACTATCATTATAAGGTCTGGAAGAGCCAAGACATTTTTTATTAAACTTCAGTTGTATTTGTCTGGAAGAAGAAAGTCACCTAGAATGGCTTGAAGTTGTATACTGAAGTTTTTTTGGTGGAAATCAAAAATGGTTCTTGTATGGCACTGTTGCAATTTTTTTTTTTTTGTGTGAAGTAATTAAAAAAGTCTATGAAGTAATTAAAAGAATGTACTTAGGAAACAGCCGGTTCGTTCCATAGGTCAGGTTTCTTGATTATTTAATCTCATAAGACATCCTCATTTTGTTCTATTCCTAAGGCCACGTTTATGAAGAATTCTAGAAAGCAATTACTGACAAATCCAAAGCAGCAGAAGAAGCAAGTTTAAAAAGTAAAGTATTGATAAAATAGTAAAATAGCATAATATTTGTCTGTGTGATGCATTGTTTGCTTATTAGAGCCATTACTTTTACGCAGCACCGCAGTCTAATGAAATCAATAGTGGGTCTAATGAAATAAATTTGTGTGGCAAGCAGATTCACTTTTGAGGTTCCATGACACTTACATTGTCTAATAAGTATGCTACCTATGCAAGAAAAAAGATCCAGCTCGCTAAATTCTGGAATATAGTCAGATTGTTATATTAGAAGGTTACCCAAATAACTGAGGCAAAGGGGAGGTGTTAACATCAGCTGATCCAATGAGAAAAAGAGAGTGAGGTTTATATCACATAATGGGATAAGCGGCTTGTTTCAGGCAGTATTAGAGAATTAGGATGTATTAAATGTCTGGTAGTTTAGCCGTTGTTGGACAAATGTTGCAGTTTTGCTGGCAGTTCTAGAGAGATTATCCTTAAGAATATTTCTGCATTTCACAACCGTATTGTAGGTTAACACTCACATTATGTTTGTAATTACAATGTGCCTTGGCAAAATTCAATGCTGTGGTGCCTGCCATTACGTTGCTAAGGTGTTCTGTGTGGTTGTTATGAAGTTGCTAGGGTGCTAGATGTTTCCTAAAGTGTCCCCCAAGTTTCTGTGATATTTTGGTTGCTCTGTTTCCATCTCTCCTTCTCTCTATAGCACTTTAACGCAGAAGGACCCATTAAATCCAATTCTAAATTCACCCTGACATTATAGTTTCCTCATAACTCAAGTGATTCACCCTTGGCATGTACCATGAGCACACGTATCCAAGTGTGTGCTCGTGGAGCGAGTGTGTGGTAGGCTGTGTTTGGTCTTGTCCCTCTCTCAGTGTTTGAATGCCGATGACAAATGCAATATGCCAAAGTCTGTGTGCGGATGTGTTTATGTTGTATACTGATGTATTTGTTTGTAAGTGTACTCATGGGTGTGAATCTAAAGGTGGTCTTTGTATGCAGGGTTCACACCTGTTGTGTGAACACCTGAAGGCTTTGCTAATAGCTGATGTGTCTGCTTTATGTTCAGTACCTGTTGCATATCCTGCAAACAATATTTCCTGTGTGTGTGTGTGTGTTTACTGTTTTATCTCTTGGGTGTCACAGAGAGGCCAAATCTAAGATTCCACAAATAGCAAACAGAAAGAAAAGAGAAAGGAGGAGCTTGAAAATTAACCATTATCTGCTCACTTGAATGTTTTTTTTTCCTGGAAGAATCTTAAAAGCAGTTTGTGCACATCTGTGTTTTTTCCCTTTTGCTTACAGTTATAATCCAACAAAAAATAACAAATAATCTAACAAAAAGTGTGGAACATCTGTTTCATCAATAAAAATCTTACATTTTAGCTCAAAATACCCAACAGATAAGTATAGTAACCAAAACACACACTTTTTGTGTTTTTCCCCTTAAATGCAAATGAGCTGGTGCTTCTAGCCCCTTTTCAGAAGAGGGCGGAGCTTCAAGAGCCATCAAAAACAAAACAGGACAACCTCATGCGCTGAAAATATCAGATACTCTCAGTAGTCATCTGATTGTACTTTGCATAATAAATACACATCTGTGAATTGCATTACCACTGCACATATGGTGAGCACAGAGCAATAAAAATTTGTAGTAGTTGGTCTCAACATGTCATTCACATGCTTCTGATTATTAGCTTATTATTAGATACATTGCTTTCATATGCAATTTTAACTACCACAGGCTAATAGCACCTGAAACATGAACATAATGGAGTCTTTATCCATTTTTTCCAAGAACATTTTCTTCGAAAACTAAATTTAATGACAGTTCCTCAGCGGCTCAGATGGAGGGACTCTATGGAGACTCCAGCAGATACAGCAAGAAAACAGTAACGGTGGGTTGCTGCTTCTTAATCAGGACTGTGTCCATGCTAAAAGGGAAGAGTTTGTCATGAATGGGCGGGACAATTTTTTATTTTCCACATGAAAAAGTGACAAAAAAGTGTTGTCATGAGTGAATTGTGAATGTCAGCTCCAGAGAAAGCAAATATAATGCGTTTTTTCTCCAAATCTACGTTCTTCTTTTTGTTATGTGCACATGAGAATAATTTTTTTTGATTGAACACACACAATTCTTGTTTAATGATTTATTGGAATAATAAACAAAATGAGTGGGTTTTTTCTACATAATAGGTCTCTTTGAAATAAAAAATAATTACTTCAATATGACCGAAAGGAAGAGAAATCAGGAGAAAGAGTAAGAGAACAAAAATGATGAGTTTAAGTGGGTCAAAGTCTTGACTTTCTTTCAGTCCAAGACAGTGGCCTCTGAGCTGTACGGAGTATGTGGGACAATGTGTGTGAGTGAGTGTGTGTGTGTGTGTGTGTGTGTGTGTGTGTGTGTGAGTGAGTGAGAGAGAGAGAGAGGGAGAGAGAGAGAGAGAGAGAGAGAGAGAGAGAGAGAGCCAGCGTGGCGCATTACACTCACAGGTAGACATGTGCAGGCTGTATCTTAGGCCCAGAGGACCTGCAGTAGTTCACTGAGATATAAATCAGTATGTGTATTTATGTGTGTGTGTGTGTACACACTCTACACATCAGATATATTCAATGGACAACTTTTTTTCCACTTTCGCACAAACATGCTCATTTAGAGTGTGGGTATATCATTTTTCTCATAGGCAAATAATAAAGTAAAAAATGTATGAAAGCCAATGTTATGATTTATGGATGTTTTAAGAATGTGCTAAGAGCTTGTCTAAAGGATTTAAAATGTAACACAACAATCAAACATATAGTCCATAAGAAATCAAAGTCCGTTATTTTTTAATACTTCAGGTTTGTAATAATGTATGTCTCTGGAGTGAAAGTACATTGCTTCCTTTACCTTTCTCACAACCCTTTTAGCTCAGGGTTAACCAAACCTTGAGCAACCTAATGCCCAACCTAGGCCTAGGTAACACGTTTTGACCTGCACACTGTGTGTATACGAGAGCCACAGGCTTAACACAAAAACACACCTGTGACAATCAAGTCAGCGTGTTAGAAAACTATGCAAACAAATATAATGGCATTATATGTTTTCTTTTATATTATCAGAAAACATGCTACTACTACTGCATATTCATATTTTATAATGACTTATGTCACAGGAAGTAGAACACAGTGTGAGTGTGTGTGTTTGTAAAAATGTGTGTTTGCATAACCCTGACCTTTTTTTGCAATAGGTTTTTACGCATACCCTGAGGATGACTGGGAGCTGTGATTGATGGACCAGAGAATAGATGGATGGTGACACGGAGAAACAGGTAAGAGAGCAGCTGACTCTGATACCCAGCGACTTCCTAAGAAAAAATTGCATCAGTAAAGGAAACGCTAGAAGACCTTTCTAATCTGTGCTCCTGATCAGACTCATGAATGCAGATGAAGATGGCTGATCTGATCTGACAGTGATCCGAGAAGTTCCTGTTTTGGAAAAGTTTGCATGGGTTTGATCTAATATGTGTTAAAATTATGGTTTTAAAAACTTAAAACCTCCAGCACTCAACACCTTAAAAATGAAAGTACTTTACTGGCATCTGCAAAACTGCAAAAAAAAAGATAACTTTCTATGACCTTTATTCTGAAGAGTGAATGTTCAAGTTATGTTCAAGAATGTTCAAGAATGTTTTAAAATCCTTACTAAACCCTCAGCAGCAAGGAAGTTAAATTATAGTCTTTTTCTGTGGCAGTGAAAGTTGATCTTCGGTAACAGTACAAATCAGATAATAATTGCTTATGCTACATTCAGAAAGAATGAATGCTGTAGCAAAAAGTAAAATCAGCAAACTTATTTTTTTCCTCAACTTCTAAAAAAACTGGAACTAGAGACAAGACAAAAATAAAATTCTGTATTTCACATGTATATGCATATTACAGTTACTAGTACAGCCATTAGTTCTGTACATAGACGCTACTGGAGGACTATTGGAAGCTGATGGGATGATGGCCACAGAATGGATCTGATAGGTTAATATAATACTTAAAGGGAGGGTTGACACAAAAATTTTAATCCTGTCATTAATTATTCACCCTCATGTCTTTCCAAACCTGTAAGACCTTCATTCATCTTTGTAACACAAATTAAATCCAAGAGCTTTCTGGCCCTGGATAGATAGCAATGTAATGCCAATAGCATTTTGTTTATATCTGCTCGGGCCAAAGCCATTGAGCTCAGTAAAGCCACACCCTATTCAACTACTCCAAGCAAGTAGACACGTCCGCCATCTTGGAACTGTCCACTTAATATCATTCACAGATTCGCACAGACCGCTGGGTTTTGTCGCTGTTTTTGGAGCACACCTTAAGACTAACCTATACACTTAATTTCTAGCGATTATTGACAAATTGATTTCAGAGACCATCAAATTGTTCAATCTCGTCATTATACATCCCTATCATTGTATTCTTCTATTTTATATTGTTTAGTGCTTTGTTACGTCCTGTGTTGTTAAAAGCACTATATAAATAAAAATGATTGATTGATTGTATCCTACTGTATACTGTACATAAATAAAGTTGAATAAAGTCCATATTTTAGTTTTCTTATTCTCGTAGCTCTCGTTTTCTTGTAGCTACATAAAATTACGGTTGAACTGATGTCACATGGAATATTTTGACAGTGTCTTTAATTCATTTCTGGAAAAATATTTCTTCTCATTATTATTATTATTATTATCATTATTATTATTTATTTAAATATTGCCTCACTGTGTGTTGGATTAATTTTTATTTGAAACGTGCCTACAAAAGGTTTTTTTCAAGGGAGCAAAAAAGCCGCTTGGAATTCGCCCTGAGATTTAGTTCTTGGGTTTTACTGCATGGGTCACACTAGGTCACACTAAACAGGGTTACAGACTAGGACCATATAGCCAAACAGATCATGTCAAACCATTTACTTTGAGTTCAGCTTCATCCATTCAAGCTGCCAAAATAGACACAGAGGCAGATGGTGCATAGCAAATTACCAAATGTGCCTTCACTCACAGATACAATGTGGACACACCAAATACCTGTACCCACCTACACAAATACCAAGCGTAGTGAACACTGGCAAACTCGGTGTGGTGTGAATTTTGTATAATCCATAGGCCATTCTTCAGGCTGATGGGACAGCGAAGTAATCTTACCCATCCAAAACACTGGAAAAATGACATAAAATAGTGTGTCAGGTCCTCTCACAATTCATCCTGTATCTGTCTGTGTTCAAAACAAACACGCACAGCACTCTAGGCTGTCGTCAGTGACATACCGAAATCCCACCCATCCCGCCACCTGCTTCTCAGTCATCTAACACTTTATTATGGGTTGTAAGTAACTATGGCGACTGGCCAGGTTGGCAGGTGAATGCTGAGGTCACTGAGGTGGGTGGGGTAAAGTCACATGCCCCAGACATCACCGCACCGCACACTTACACATTAACATCTCCATGGAAATGACCTTTGGCCTTCCAGCAAAACACAACTCTAGAAATCTACAACTAGATTCTGCCATAGTGCAACACACCCAATTATACAAAACAAAGTCTTTGAACGGCACTTTTATCATGCTGCCGTGTAACCCCTTTTTATAATTGCATTAGAATACAAAAATGGTTGACTTTTTTATTTTTTCCTCTCAAGCTTAAAATGTGTACTTTATTCCCTTGATGACAAACATCAGGAGCCCTCACTCCAGCCTTCAGTGTCTGTTGATCCTTCAGAAATCATTCTAATATCCTGACTTACTCAAATTATTATTATTAATGTTCAAATCGGTTGTGCGGTTTGATATTTTTGTGAAAATTGTGATACGTTTTGTGGATTCTTTGATGAACAGAGAATATAAGTACATCGTTTTAGATATATATATATATATATATATATATATATATATATATATATATATATATATATATTTTTTTTTTTTTTTTTTTTTTTTTTTAACAATGTTAAAGTCCTTACTGAATGAGAATGTTGTTCTCTTTTTTTTTCAGAAAAAGCTATTTTTTCATAAAACAAAAAGAGTAATAATATTTAAAATGCATTAAAGTAATCAAATGTTTCAAACAGATTAAAGTGTTACAAACTATTACTGTATATCCTTTGTAGGCTGGAATGTTTTAATCCAGATTAAAATGTAAAAAATGTACTCTAAGTATAAACAAATGATTAAAAATAAAGTGTCTGACAAACATCAGTGCGAACGCAAAACTCAGGCTGTTCGAAAACCCCTCCTTTTCTTCTCTTTGACAAGCTGGTGTCAGAACCAGAAAGTGGTACAGCTCTGCCTTGTGTAGAGGAGTAACCAGGGTAACTTGTGTATTTCTGCTGCTCTGTAAGCACCACCTACTGTCAGAGAGTTAATTTGCATTTGCATTCAGCCTGTCTGTCAATTTTTTGTTTACGCAATATACAATTTTCAGTGTGACAATTGGGTGAATTTTGACAAGCACACATGCAGTGTTTAAAATGTTAACCAGCTGACTGAAAAGAAGTTAATTCAGATTCTAAAAATCTAATCTGGATAAGGTATATAGAATTTTATTATGCAATACACTGTAGACCTATTACGGAATACCTAAAGTGGTGTGTTTTTTTTCCATTTGTAATGCATTTGCAAACATTTATTGCATTATAGTACATGTTATAAACATTTCATCTTGTGTTCTCACGGTGAACCCTGCCTACTGTATTTAACTTTTCAGTTTAATATTATTATTATTTAAAATTTAATTTTATCAACTTAATCGCATCAACTCAAAAGAGGTCACGCTATGAAAAGTCAATAAACCATAAACAGTATGAAAACAAAACCCGGTGTTGGTGCCAACCAGAACAATGACACAGCAGGCATGGTAACCGAAGGCACAATCAAGCATATCTTTGTTTACTGCCAAATACACACTCTGACACATACTCTCAGAGAGAAAGAGCCAGAGAGATGAGCATACGAAAAGGAATAAAAACACCATATCAAATTGGTAGAATGTGGCAAGCGTGAGAAAGAAGAGAAAGAAAGTGGACACAGGACAAGGTTCACACGGTGATCAGGATAAAGACACACAGACACAAACAACACAAAAATAGTTTCCTTAATCCTCGTTTTTGGTTTTCATGAGAAATGGATTTATTTTTATTTGTATACTTGTATTTTTTTTTTTTTACTGATATTTAGCCATTTTCCCGGCAAATGTAACTTATTTTAATTATGTCTGAATATATTTTTATTGGGAAAACAATACTGCTTAAAAATAAAAATAAAAAATCTGACAAATTTCTTGCAGATCATGCAACATTCACACACCAAGCCCTCACAAAACTCCCTTTTCTCAGTTTTTCATGTTTCTCTTTCAAGCATTCTTTCATTATTCAGTGAAAGAACACAGGTGCACCTGTTTCAACTGGCTCTTTTCAGAAGAGCTACAGTCAAACACGCATAATCCCTAACTCCACCGACACACACACACACACACACACACACACACACACACACACACACACACACACTCTTCAGTAACACCCACCAGTTTGTTCACTTCGCAACTCACTGAATGTCTGCCCTTTAACAGAGGGAGGACGAGAGAGGAGGCGGCAGTCAAAAGTCATCCGTCTTTCTTCCTCTTCAGCTGCATTGTGTTTGCAGTGCGTCACCTGGTGGAAAAGAGAAAGGAAAAAGGGCCTGTGGATGGAGAGAAGAAAGGCAGAACGAAATCAAAGGATGAAATGGGATGGAGGGAACGGGAGAAGTGGAGTGCACACAAAATGAGCAAAATAAAGCAGAGGATGTTGTCCAAACTGAAAAGAGCTTTTTAAAGCTGCCCTCCCCTCTAAACTGCTCTTCAGGCCTGTGTGAATGTTCGGTCTTTCTGTTCTCAAGCTCAGGAGACAAAGAGAGAGGACCTCGAGCAGCTCATAGACGAGTGGAATGAAGGCTGAATTGGGACGGTCAAAACAGAGTTCGCTGACTGTATGTTTGAAGAGTCTTATTTGCAAAGTTGTTCCAAAAGTTACAATGAACAAAAGGGCACACAATAAATATACTGTGTATAAATATAATAATATGAATATAAATGTACTGAGATGGAGCAAGCAAAAAAAAAAAAAAAAAAAAAAGCTTCCAAAAAGGTTTATTCAAATTCATTTTGGGTTCCTTAAAGAATCTTACAGTGAAACGTTAATCTTTTCTCTTAGTGTGAAGCACTTTTTAAAAATGTAAAGAACCTAGTTTCGTTAAAAAATTAATAGAAAGCTTCCACGCATGCCAATAAAGAACCTGTATTTTTAAGAGTGAACGATTTTTAATATAGAAAAAATCGATAAAACAAAGATAAAGTATGTTGACAAGAGTTGTGCTTCTAATCACTTCTTTGGTTTGCTTTTCAGTATGATTTGATTCAAAAAATAAAACTGTAAGCATTTATTTGAAACACATATTTTTGCGACATTTTTTCTACACATTTCAACAAAGGTCCCGGAATGTATCATCCATCCCAAAACACATTTTACCTTTAATAAATACATTTAATGTTTTAATATAAAGTAAAATAAATTTATTACCATAATATTATCAATTAATAAAATGAAATAATAGTATTTATATATAAAATAAATGTAATATTAATAGTGTATTGTTTACGAATACAGCAATAAACATAAAATGTGTGAACATTTAATTCTAAAACCAGTTTGTCTGTGTTTCCTCAGATTAAATCAAAGCTGTAACTTACTGTCTGAGCATGTGTGTGGTTTTCCTCACTAGTAATCATGCTGAGCACATTAAAGTACTTACAACAGCTCTTTATGCTCCTCTGAAACTTACAGAAAAAGGGGAGAAAGGCAGAGAGAGCGAGATTGTGTCTTCCACTGCCCACAGAGCTGGTCAGTGTGTCTGAATTCCCCACAGCCGCTCATATCTCACAGCGTGACCTCACACAGCCCTACTTAAACAAGCGAGCTAACGCTAGAGAATGGGACACAGTACGTAAAGAGGACAAAACATTCTTCCCACAGCGTTGAATATGCCACAATGCAGTACTGTCTTGCGTTTCCTCCCCCGTTCCATTTTCGTTCTTTTTTCATTTAACTGGGTTTTGCTGCGGCTGTTTGTTCCTCTCACAGGAAAACGGATTAAACCTGGAACTCATTTGAGTGTAACGCTCTGGTGTCGATACACTGCCACCTACTGGAGGAACGACGTATTACAGACGACAGGAGCTTTCTTGAACGGAGCGCCTTTAGATGCAACTCTAGGGGTGTCCCTTGATCCTTTTTACTCGGAAATGAACTCCAGCAAAATATTATTATATTATAAATACTCGGCAAGGAAGATTACCGTATACCAATCTGAGAATATTTTCCCCTGACGTTATTTTAGCAAGCATGATGTGTGTGTTTTCTATACGCTGTTTAGAATCAGAAGTAATGATTGCAAATTAATTACTTTTATGATCAGGTGAACAGATTTGTGAAAAGGTCTGAATTTAGTCTGGTTCATTCAGTTCACTCAGACACTCATTTTTACTCTTGGACTTTTCAGCAAGTTTTTGATTACATAATTGCATAGCAAAAGTAAATAATTAAAATTAATATATCGCTCATTGGCAAAACATTTGTCACATTATAGTTATAAATATCGAGTGGAGTTGGTTGAAAGGGCTCATGTAGAAGCCCATCTTTTGCAATGGAAAAAAGGGGGGGAAAGGGTTTTGCACAGTGTGTGTGTATATATATATATATATATATATATATATATATATATATATAATTGTGTGTGTGTGTGTGTGATATACTGTGTGACTCTGTAAAAACAGCAGAATAGAGAGATAATGTATAAACTTTTACCTTTTCTCTAGTTTCTGACAGAATAAAAAATATTTTTTTCCTTAACGATTGTGCTTCTTAGAATTTAGAGTTTCTTCTTCTTCTTTCTTCTTCTTAGAGTTTAATTCTAAGAAAACAAGTCTGAATTGTAAGACGCAAAATGAGAACTGCTGAAAAAAATCTCATAATTATGAGATAAAAAGTTACAAATACCTTTCTTTATTCTTTTTTTTTATTTTGTGGTGGAAACAGGCTTCCATAGGTCTTACGGCGATGACATTCAACTCGAATGGACCTCTGCATGCCCCACAGGCATGTCTATCACTTTAATCTTGACAAGACTAGGCTTTCCTTCCTCCTAACAAAGTCTGTCTTTACCCCAGTCAAAGGTCAAGAAGTCAGTGCTTCCAGATGTGCTCAAACTGACCAGCTCTTATTTGAGTGACTTTATGACTGACAGATCTTTGTCTTTAAAAACATATGGAAAACGTGAGAAAAATGTTTATTCCACGACAACTACAATAGTTGCTTCATGTCTAGAGTAAAGTAACTCCTCCCTTACTGCACTACCAGCATCAAAACATTAGAGAGATTAAACATTTATCATAAGATCTGCATGAAAAGTAGTGCGGGAGAGAAAATTACTTCTATTCTCACATCTACTAATAGCATGTTTGTTCAGCATTTAATAATAAAACCAGATTACTACTTTAAATTATTCTGTTATTGAATATGCAGTAATGCTGACATTAAAACAAATACAATTTGTTAAATACATGTCTTTGGCATAGTAGTTTCCTGGGAGTTCAGAAAGTTTGGTTCACTTACTCAAGAGGTCTTAAATGATTGCAGCAGGTTTTATGGTTGAACAATAGATTTACACCAATCTTCCTCCAAATTGAGCATTTAAGTTATTAAACCCATAATTTACTTTATAGTCAGATTTTTTTGTGTTCACTGAATTATCTCACGCCTAAACATGCTCCTTTGCGACGACAAAGCTCGACCAATAGCGGCTCTGAAAGAGTGTGATTGGTTGCACTGACCGAGTCGGTTGAGTGAACGATTCATTGGCTCACTCATTCTACAGGAACGATCAGTGAACAAATGAATGAATGAATTGGCTCTGTTACTGAATGAATCACAATCCACTACATGAAGGTTAAGATTGAATTGAATACATCAGGTCAGGATGGAAATATGTAACTTTTTAGAGAGTTTAAAACCAAAAGTAAAATATTTCCTTGTGTCACATCTTTATTTTTTTTCCTTTTGTGGTAACAAACTTCATGATGATTCATTACAGATCAATTTAATTTCTAAAAAGACTATTTTTTTTTTATTCCTTTTGATCTTTCTGAAATACATGCTCTGGAGGGTAAAGAGAATATTGTTTTACAAACACACTTTATTTTTAAGTACAATTAGCATCCCTCATGACACAATATATTAGATTAAATATATAACATCAAACTGCTTTTATTTATCCTTCCAGACTAACTGACAATATAAACAGAACATAACGAAATAGAGGGGGAAAAAACAGAAGAAACATACATCATTAAATAGCACATGAGATTCAGAAACATTTTTCATTTACGTTTCCATCTTAAACTGCAGATGCGTCAGCAAAATTTCCAGAAAGAGAAATACTGATTTCATTAAGACACACCTGTAGCTGGTTATTATTGTGAAAAACCTGGAGTGTTTAGAGCAGTAACGCATGTGTAGACATGACTGGGAGCTTGAACCTCACAGCAGAGATGCCACAGCTGCCCTATGAGAAAAACAGTTTTCTTCACACAAATCAACATTAAAAGTTAAAAATAAAGGGATGAAAAGGCTGAGTGTTTGTGTATCCAAGTTAGTGAAAAGGGGAGACAAGAAATTCTCTGTGTTTGGTGATGTGTGCTGGTGAGAGAGTGATATAAGGCAGCTGCAGGGTCAAAGAACTTCTCTGTGTCGTAAACCATGAGGAGACACACATACTGATGACCTCACAGTTTCTCACTCCGGCAACAAGGTCACCAAGAACAACCATATTACACACAAACACAGAAAGTTAAAGCCAACAAAAGAACCAAAGCTAAAGTTCTTGGAAAATGTACAAAAAAAACATCACATGAACTCACACCCGACACAAACACATATCAGTGCAAAAAAACGCAATAGTGCTGATGTGACTCAGTTTACAGTTTCACATCTCTTCTGAAATTCTAGTGGATGTCCCATGAAATAAAGGTCTAGACAGCTGGGATGCTGAATTTCAAGTTCGACAGCAAAAACAAGACCATTCTATATAAAGACCAGCAGTGGTTCAGTAAACATCTTAAAAAAAAAAAATCCAGTTCAGTTTTAATCCAGTCAGCTGCAACTTTTTTATGATTTTTTTTTTTTTTTTTTTTTTACAAGGACATATTCAGCCAACACAGGAAGACATAATGAGGCTCTCTCCTTTCCATACTACTGCCTCCTCTGTGCTGCCGGTCAGTTCTAGAGGAGTAATGTGAAGTTCATTGCAGTAAAGTAGGTAAACACACTCTATCACGCTGCAGTGTTAGTGTAAACCTAGAGCACACCTCACTGTTCTGCGTCTGAAGGAAGTGGAGGGAGCTTGTCGTCATACTGTGGAGGCGGTGTGAGGGGTTCGATAGTGAACACGTTGGTATGCTGGATATCGCTTAAGCTTTTCCTTCTCAGGTTGTCCGATTTTATGCGTCTAATTTTAAGGGGAATCAGTTTTCTCCCGGGCCGGCTGTTTCTTCGGCCGCCCGCTCCGGTGCTGGGGTCGATTTGGGATGAAGGTCTGCGTGCTGGGCTCAATCCATCTTCCACAGGGTGCCGATCTTCCTCCAGCTCCTCATAAGCTGGCAGCTGGGTGATGCTGTTGTGTCGCACCGAGGACTGACTGATGGGATACTGGCCACTCATTACCACCTCCTCGTAAGTGGGAACTGTGTAGCTCTGGGATAAGTGTTCCATCCTAGAAGCAAAAATAGATGCACATTTAGAACCATACCAGTGCATATTCATTTCAGCAATTAAAAACAAAAAAAACCCCACAATATTAGAATGATTTCTGAAGTATCACGTGAAGACTAGAGTAGTAATGCTGAAAACTGAAGCTTTGCCACAGCAGGAATAAATTACATTTTAAAATATAGAGTACAGATATTTTAAATTGTACTAATATTACTCTTTCCTGTGGTTGTGATCAAATAAATGCAGCATTGAGGAGCATAAGGGACTTTTTTTACTAAAATGCCACGTGGTGTAAGAGTATTTTATTTGTGCTTGAAATAATGTACACATCATTAACATATTTATGTAAACAATTAAAACGCTATTAAATTCACAAAATCCTAGTAATTCTTTGGGAGTCAGCACACAGTATTTTACAACCTGAGCCAACCACGCCAAATTCTAAAATATTTTCACAAGACTTCTTGACCTTGACGCGCATTCTGTCTCTGATTACAGAGTCTACGTCCTCTGGAGGCTATTTGCCAGCTGTCCTGTATGTGTCATCGAGGTTGCCTCATTTTAGAAAAGTAGCCATTAAATTCAAAAGACAGAAAGAAAATACAGTAATTTAGGCCTCAAGAGGACTAACAGACAACTTTATGATGGTTACTTTTTTAAAAGCGAGACATCCTTGATGACATATACAGCCAACAAATGAGACACAGAGAAAGTCATGAGGTCCTGCCGGGGTCCTTTTTATGATATAGTGTTCCGTTTCTTTTTTTCCTGCATGTTGGTTGGATTTAACAAAAAGTTTTTTCAAATATTAATCAGCAGCCGAGCAGTTCTGTTAAATCCTTTTTCTAAAATACTGCAATACAAGATTATGCCAAACTACTTAATAATGTTTAAAAAAAGAATTGAATTATTTCCATGTTTTTTTGTCATTATGATATTAGAAGGATTGCATCAACACGCCATATAGACTATGTTTGAACTAGGAGATATAAACTTGCATTTGCTAAAAAAGACAGAATTATGATATAAAATAAATGTTCCATCAAATATTAATAGCTATAAATTTAAATAATATTCATGCTGTAACTATAAGGCTAATAGGACGTATTCCATTAGCCTTATAGTTACAGCACGAAACTATATGAACTGTGTATGTGAATATTATGTAGACCTTTTGTTTAAATCAAAGTTATGCTTAAAAAGTAAGTTTCCATTCATAGTCTGTTCATTAAAACATTTAGCTTTTAAATGGCATCTTTGATGACAGTATTCTACAAAAAAAAATAATTCCATAAATTTGATCCATTTTCCCTCCACCTGTTACCAGTGTTTTTCTGCCACCACTATGTGTGCGCAGCAGCAAGTGACATCTACTCCAAACTAGTCTATATAACATCATAAAATAATAAAATCAAAAAGAATCTAGAATTTAGTATCTTCTAAAAAAATTAAAGAAATAATGAAGTATATTCAATTCCCTGTATGTGTGAATTACATTTCTATGCGTACATTAATAGAACAATAACAAAATAAAATAAAAAAAAAAGACCACACGTCATTGGCCTATTAAAGTGTAAGAATGTGGCTGCACCTGGGTGTGTATTTAACAGTATGTACTCACGTAGCCCCCTCCTCCTGTGTGTTAGCGGGTGTACTGCCGGCTTCCTGTCCCCTGGCCGCCCGCTGTTTGTTCCGTACGCTCAGACACACAGACAGCAGCAGAAGAGCTACTCCTCCCCCTACTAAGACGAACGCCACGGATGAGGTCTCCCGAATTTGACCTTGATCCACTCCAGGAGTAGAGCTGTTCCCTCCAGAGCCTGCTGGCACCACGCTCCACACGATCATGACTATCCCCAGAGCGATGAGGCCCACGCCCAGCGCGGCCGTAGCATACTGAGCCCCCGAGTTACTGCCGCTGGTCCTGCTGGGACTGGGTGGAGTCTGGTCGCTGTAGGACATGCTTCCAAACCTTACCAATGGACTCCAATCTCCTCTGGATATGTCGCTTGTCGCACTGTGCCTGTCGAAAAGCCTAAAAAAAATCTTATCTCATTTTTCCTGTCTTTTCTGGAGCACTGACCCGCTCTGTGAAAAGAAAAACAAACAAAGGTGAATCAGCAGAAAAGCGATTGAACAATCAAGACTATCATAAAAGAGTCTTATATCAATCACAGTCTAACATCCAGGACCAGTTGATAAAACCTGTGTGAAAATAACATAACCCAGCCTGTGCTTCAGAAGTGATAAGGTTTTTATCACACGTATTGGTAGACATGATGTTGGGCTTGCCTAACTTCCTTCTTTGAGATCAAGCAGGTGTCCCTTCAGCTAAGCTTCAGTTACAGGCCCATAAAAACGGAAGAAAGAGTTTGATTCAAGAGTGAAGTGAGAGAGTTTACAGACTTCGGTGAAATTTCATCTCAGCTCTGGAAGGTGTATGTCAGAGTGAAATCCAGGCTGCTCCGAGATCCGAAATGTCTTTACTAACAATGCGTTATTGTTTAATAGACAAACACACGCTAAAGAAAACTCATAACACATCATAACTGTGCTGTGTCATACCTACACAGCTCCTGGTATTGGTTATCTGTAGGCAGGTTTGGGATAAGCGCTCTTACCGCACTCATTTCTCAGCAATGGGAGCAACATTAAGTTATGCTCTCAGATCAGGTGGTTTATAATAGAATTTATTTCCTTGAGCTGTGACCCGTTTATGCTGCGTGCACGGAAAATGTGGGCAGTTTTGTCAATGAGCTTTGTGTTTGCATTCCAGCAGAGTATTTAAAGTCTCGATGGATAGAAATAATTTCATCCCGGCACATCTGACTTGTTGAATGCAATTTCCTCTCAGACATAAACAAGGCGTAACATTTTTATATGCCTGAAATGGATACATAACACAGAACTTACCTAGCACGTCTAAGCATGCAGACAGATGAAATTATGATAGTGAATCTGCACTGGGGAATGACAGGAATTTCCCTCTCTCGCAAAAGAAAAAAAAAAAAAGTACCACAGAAATTCACATTGAAAAGGGCACTGTAACCGGGAGAAAGCGTTCAGCTGAAGGAGCTCAAGCAGGGGCCCCAGATATTCTAGCCATGGACAGCATTTGAGATGGAAACTGTATCTTAGCTACAGTACCCAAAAACGACACCCAAGGGAGAGTTCACACAGAATATGCTTTTATGATTCAATTTCGAAACGCAAGGGGACAATGCAACGATGCTGCGTTTCGAGCTTATTTTAATTCACTTTAACTAGAGCACCTAGTTTTTAGGCAAAATGCAAAAATGTTTAAAGAAAAAAATAGTAAATGGCAGCAAGGCTGTCAAACGTTTAGCATTCCTGCAAAATTCGCGCAAGTTTGAAAAAGGGAGTTTCTTTCTTGATGCCCTCAACCATCGACATCTGAAAATGTAAGGCAAGTATGTTTTGAACGCGTGCAGCCTGCGTGTCAATGGAAACGTAAAACTTATCTTTAACGCGAGCGCTGGATACATTCATGAAACTTTACATGAGCAGGGGTCCGTCCTGTTAAACGCTTGAGAGGTAGAAACAGCGGTTCTTTACAGAGTCTTTTAGAGTAAAAGCTAAAAGATTATACGATTAAATATATAAAAACACATTTAAAACAGCAAATTACGCTGCACACAACAAACCCAACGCGCGCTATAAATCGATAAACAGGAATAAAAAGTTTCAGAAAAAGGAGTCAAACTTAAAGTTCCTGAGAATGCAAGTCTTACCGAGAAAATTCCGTTCCTCGTGTTTAGGAGAGCAAACCCGTTTAAACGCTGGACGAAACCGCTTTTAATCCAATGATGCACACGTAGGCTACACTGGGGCATTTGTTACATTCCTTAAGAAACTCAACTTGAATTTCTTAAAGCGGTTTGGCCTTGAGTGTCTTCAGACGTGAACATCTTCCTGTCCCTGCAGTCCAGAATTAACCCTTTAACAGTCCCGTTCGGTCTCCCGCCCCGCCCATGTTCTGAGGGGCAAAACTTCCCCATCCTGACGCTGATGCTCCATAAAACTTTAGATACTTTCAGTGACACAGACAGGAATATAAGAACTTCTATGTAATACAGAGAAAATCAAAACTCTACTTTTTTAAACAGAATCATAACCTATCCGATGACTATTAAAAAAAACCCAGTATTAATCGTATTTATATTAATCTCTTTAGGAATAATCGATTTTATTAATTTATATAATTTTTCCCCCTGTATATTAATTACTGATAACCTTTCGGAAAGCCGGAGAAGCTCACATGGAGTTTATTTATGACATTTTTGTTTTTGACATTTTATGACATGGAGTTTGTTTATACATTTTTCAAGATAGTGGCATTATTTATCACACCAGTATACATCCAGGGTGGTCCACGTGAAATCACCAGCATCACCCGCATAAATACGTCAACCAGGGATCAGCAAGACATAAATTCTAATTCCGGAACAAATGTTCAACAATATTTAACTACTTTATGGGCAGTTGTGATTCTGGCAGGGTTAATAGTTTTGGACAAAGGTTGACCATATAGGCAAGGTGCTTCCTCATAACTTTAAGGAACGTTATGTAACTTTTACAGTAAATGGAACAAGGAGTGCTCCGACATGTATTGCGCATTTTTCTCAGTATAATGAAGGACTTTATTAATCCTGTGTGGGAAACTGTGGGAACTGCAGGTATGATGCATATCAGTTACTAGAAATATGAGAAACAAATATTTATTTTTTCCAAACTTTTTCAACCCGCTACAGATGCTTTCTTGTCTTACAGTCCTGGGATCAAATAGGGAAGTAGGCTACCAGAGAGTTTTACTAAAGGTTTAACTAAAATTTAAGACCGTTTTTATATGAAGAACATGTTGTCCTGTCTTTAAATTCACCTCCCTTCACGCTGCTTCAGAAAGTCGGTCAATAAACATGCAAATGTACAAGTCCTATCTTTGATCTTTGCGCATTAACAGTGATGATTAGCTTAACCCCTGCTACAGCTCAGCAATGTGCATGACCTTGGAGTTGGCAGCATAGCTACGATTGCATGATATTGAGATCGGTGATTTACAGTTGGTACAAAAAAAGCAGCAGGTTTGAACCATCTGTACCAAGTAAGAGCAGAGGCAAATATGAAATCGGGTTCATGTTATACAAAATTGGGTGAGCATGAGTAGCTATGGACCTGTTGGACATCAGACTTTACAAAGTGAATCACATTGGATATAAACTTCATTTAGCTAAATTTAAGAAATTCAAATATTTATCCATTTAAATAATGATGTACTGTATGACACAACATTTTACAATATTTTGTGGTACTAAATCTAATGTCCAAAAATATGATTTTTATTGGGAAAGAAAAAAATCTTGAACACATTTTTCTTTCTCAGAGTTATAATTGTCAGGATACTTGGCCCTGTTTCTTCACACATTCTTCACCCGCATTTGACAATAACTTCATCAAAATCTTAACAGATAAATAAATGTTGTCTCACTTTGAGACAAACGAGTCCGTGGCCACAAACAACAACATCTACGGAAGTCTACAAAGCAAAGCCAAGACCCCTACTGGCAAACAAAGTCCAGAGACAGAAGATGTGAACTTTCATTGAGATTTCATCAACGTTCACCTTGAAAATTAAAATAACATCCCCCGTTTGGGAGATTTAAGGAAGTGTGGTGTTTTTTCATCAGCGATCTCGACAGGAGAATGACTCAGACATTGGTGAGCTCGGCAGCAGAAAAATGCCGAACCGGGCAACGCTCTCGTTGCAGCGAAACCTCCTGAAGTCCATTCCTTGGAAACGACCCGGATCTGTTCTGGTGACTGATCTTTCGTCCAGTGAAATTCTTTGGGCTGAGTCCAAGCTGCTGCTGTAGAAAAGAAAGTGGACCCGTCAGATTTCTGATTCACTGGCGCTACAAACGTTTGACTTTTAAAGGATTATTCAAGCAATAATGCAAATCTTCATTCTCTGAGGATTCATTGTTACTGAGAAGTACACTTGAAGGAACTAAAGAGCAAACACCTTGAAAAGAGAGCAAACACTGGTTGTGCAAAAAGATTTAAGCAAAGGATAGTAATGGTTCAAAAAATCTGCCATCATGTTCTTTCAAATTATGGAACACACGGAACACAAAAGACGATATTCTGAAGAATGCTGGGAACCAAAAAAAAAACACTGAAGCCCACTTCCTTTGTATAAAATACATTGTCAGAATATCTTCTTTTATGCTAGAAGGAATACAGGTTTTGAATAATACAAGAGTAAGTAAATGATACTTGATGAAATATGAATGAAATATTGCAATTCTTCTTTTAAATTATATACCATACATTGTGTCACTTTATTGTTAAGTGAAATATTGTTGCATATATATATACACACAGACACACAATAAAATTAGATTTATTTTTATCTTTCCTTATTTTTGATGTTGCTTCTATACAAGTTCTTGACAACCTTCACAAGATTTACCATTAAATGTGGCTAAACTGAATTTGCATGCTGTGATAATTGCTGAAGATTTTATCACAGTATTATGAACTAAGTTACAAAAATAGATTATAATAATATAACAAACATTTTTTTACTTAAAAAAAACCCCATACATTTACATACAGTAAAGCAATACTACTATAGTTCTAATTCACTTATATTAATAAATGATGTAAAAGAATTGTATAATTTAACTAATGAAATAGCTAATGGAGCCTTAATGTAAAGTGTGACCGAACAATAAAAAGCATTTTCAAATAACATCTAGGTCACAGATTAAAATATGATTTTAAAAACGTTTAAACAAAATATTAGGCAATTATTCAAATATTTAGTGCTGCAGTGAATGTCACAAATACTAAAATCTGAACGGTGGTTTCAAATAGTAAATGCAGTAAGACATCTTGAAAAAAATGCTAGTTTAGCTTGCCACCACTGCAAGCATACTTTCCATCCTTCCTTCAAAACGCCGCACCAAAGCCATGTCCCCTGAATGCATATAGACTAGACGACAAGACACACAACATAACTACAATACATCATGCGCAATTCACCGCTGAGAGAAACTTTATAGTACAGTTAGTGACAATGCTACAATACCAGGAAGGAAGGTCAGGTTGTTTATGTTGTTTGCCTGCCTGTTCTCGCTCTGTCTGTATTGAGTATGTGAACACACTAATGAAGTATCCTGTCTGCGTGAACCAGGTGCGCAGCGGTATGCAAATACTTATGTTAACAGGTAGGCAGAAAAGCCTATTTTACTGTTCGGACCGAACATTTTTTATTGGACAAACATTTCTGAGTCCTGCGTGTTCCAAAGAATATATGAATACACATAGACCACTTAACACTTAACAAAAAAGTTCTGTCATTTAATTGCTAACACGAGATCTCTCAGAATTAATCAGAAAAATCTTGCGTTCTAAAGACGAATGGAGGTCTTCCATTCCACCCTGCGCTTCTCATCTGTGTTGGGCTTGTTTACACGAGTGTGCGTAAGTTTTTGACACGGCATATGGCGATGTTGAGCATTATAACCAGTTCGAAAAGTATTTGCATTCATTTATGGTCAATGGTTCATAATGCAAAAATAAAATGAAAATAACATCCCCCCCATTCGTGAGATTTAAGGAAGTGCCATGTTTTTCATCAGCGATCTCAGAAGAATGACTCAGACATGAATGAGCTCAGCAGCAGAAAAATGTTGGGCAATGCTCGCGTTGCAACAAAACCTCCCGAAGTCCATTCCCTATTTGTAATAAATGGTTCACAGTATTTTAAAGTGCCCACAATAACAGTATTGTGCATGTTTATAATACAGCATATGATTAAATGTGGAATTTGTGTGTGTGTTATGAATATGATTCAGCTTTTGTATTCTACCTTCACCCTCCTTAAGGACTGCTGGTCGTCATGACAGCTGGGTGATGAGCTGCTTAGAGAACTTTGCCGGTGAAGTGTGGGCGGAGTCCCCAAAGGTTCGACTTCCTGATCAAGCCCTGCCCTGCAAACACAAACATCAGAGAAATCTTCATGACTCGACTGTGTCTTCAGAGACATTGATTCATTAGGACATATACATTTGTAGAGTTAGGCAGACACATACAGTACAACAGTATTAACAGACAAGTCTTACCTGGCTGCACTGACAAGTGCCTTCACCTCTTCACTCAAGTGATGACGGACCATGTGCTTGCTGCTTGAAATACATAAAGCCGCCGCCATGGTGTCAGAGCTGAAGGAGGGATCCATCACCATGATGGCACCATGAACCCCACTGTTCTGAAGATTGTCAGCAAACTCCTAAATGAAAAGATATGTTTTTTTCTTTTGGGTTTTTACATATACAACGACCTCCACTTTCTCTGTTAGCACAGCTGTTCTTTCTTAATAGCACCTTCAGATCAATCTCTTTGATCCATTTGATGATGCGATGACAGGTCCACACTACAGGGTCTGTGTTCTGATTCTCACACTCTGATCTCCTGCACTGCAAAATCTGCAGCAAAACAGTATTTGTCGTTTAGCCTCATTGACTTACTATATACTATACATATACATATATATATATATATATATATATATATATATATATATATATATATATATATATATATAACAAACAGGGTATGTTTTTCCAGACTGGGGTATTCTGATGTGGATTTGTGTGTGTGTGTGTGTGTGTGTGTGTGTGTAAGATGGTTGTTGTTAATTTTTGGTAAGGTTTAGTACCTGTGGGAATTCCCATCATGCTGTTCTTCTGGTTTATATGTGAATTTGTGTTACCTCTTTGTCAAAGTTGAGCGTGTGGAGCAGCTGTATTCCCAGCAGCAGGCTGTTCTGGTGGGCTTTTTTAGACACGTGCAGATGCTTCTCAAGGTCGGTGCGTGTGAGTGTACTTAGGAGACGTCCGTCCACAAGGTGAGTGTGGAAGAACTGGGAATATTGAGGGAGACCTACATCAGTTAGCCAGGCTTGAGCGACCCAGTGGTGATCCAGATCAGCTGCTTTAGAAAGGCTGAAACAAGATAAAGAAAAGGAAAAATATTTCATAAATCCAGAAATAACTTTGTAATCGAACTAGTTTTGTATAATTTTTTAATAAGAGAAAATGCTATGTACTCAAAAAAAGAAACTGATTAGCCAAAATTATTAATATTTTTATTTAAAAAAATATGGTAATCAACATTACGCCACAGACTGAGCTTAACTTGAACCTGTTATGCTATTTTAAAATATATATTTATATTAATTAAAAACATTGGGGTGTTATTAATAAAATAAACAGAATTACGTTTTACTCACACACCACTTTAGCTTTAAGGGATTATTCACCCAGAAATTGTACATTTCTGTCATTATTTACTCATCTTCAAATCTGTTCCATCATAAAAAACAGTAATATCTCATCTCACAAGACATGGTTTAAACCATTTAATTCATACATTATGGATTGATTTTATTATGCATTTTGACCTTCCATACTTTGGTTACCTGAACATCAGTTAATCTAAAGACGGAAACAAGGTTCTATTAAAAAGTGTTCTGTACATACTCTATATTTCCAAAAGTATTTGCTCACCTGCCTTGACTCACATATAAACTTAAGTGACATCCCATTCCTCATCCATAGGGTTCAATATGACGTTAATCCACCCTTTGCAGCTATAATAGCTTCAACTCTTCTGGGAAGGCTGTCCACAAGGTTTAGGAGTGTGATTATGGGAATTTTTGACCATTCTTCCAGAAGCGCATTTGTGAGGTCACACACTGATGTTGGATGAGAAGGCCTGGCTGTCAGTATCTGCTCTAATTCATCCCAAAGGTGTTCTTTTGGGTTGAGGTCAGGACTCTGTGCAGGCCAGTCAAGTTCATCCACACCAGACTTTTATGTCATCCATGTCTTTATGGACCTTGCTTTGCGCACTGTTGCACAGTCACGTTGGAAGAGGAAGGGGCCAGCTCCAAACTGTTCCTACTAAGTTGGGAGCAGGGAATTGTCCAAAGTGCTGAAGCATTCAGAGTTCCTTTCACTGGAACTAAGGGGCCAAGCCGAGGTCCTGTAAAACAAGCCCACACCACAATCACCCCTCCACCAAACTTTACACTTGGCACAATGCAGTCAGACAAGTACCGTTCTCCTGGCAACCGCCAAATCCAGACTCGTCCATCAGATTGCCAGATGGAGAAGCGCGATTTGTCACTCCAGAGAATGTGTCTCCACTGCTCTAGAGTCCAGTGGCGGCGTGCTTTACACCATGGCATCCAGCGCTTTGCATTGAACTTGGTTTGGTTTATGTATGGCTGGATGCAGCTGCTCGGCCATGGAAACCCATTCCATGAAACTCTCTGCATACTATTCTTGAGCTAATTTGAAGGCTACATGAAATTTGAAGGTCTGCAGCGACTGACTCTGCAAAAGGTTGGTAACCTCTTCAAACTATGCTTCTCAGCATCCGCTGACCTAGCTCCATCAGTTTACATGGCCTACCGCGTCGTGGTTGCTGTCGTTCTCAAACACTTCCACATTCTTATAATACAGCTGACAGTTGACTGTGGACCATTTAGGAGCGAGGAAATTTCACAACTGGATTTGCTGCACAGGTGGCATCCTATCACAGTTTCATGCTGGATTTCACTGAGCTCCTGAGAGTGACCCATTCTTTCACAAAAGTTTGTAAAAACAGTCTGTATAACTAGGTGATTGATTTTATACACCGGTGGGCATGGAAGTGATTGAAACACCTGATTCCGATTATTTAGATGGGTGAGCAAATACTTTTGGCAATATAGTGTATCTTAAAATAGATAATGTTTTGAAAATTATTCAAAGACCTATGGGTTTGGAACACCATGACAGCAATCAAACAACAACAGAATTTTGGGGTGAACTTATTGATCTGTTGGGTTTATTTTTTTTTATTTATTATTTTATTATGTCTTGTGTTTCCTACCCATGTCCTGATTCCGCATCCCTGTAATCTTCAATGGCCAGACGGAGTTTCCTTCGGTGCATTGAATTACTGATACCTAAAACAAACTCCAGGTCCTCATCCGTAAGAACTAACAAGACCTAATAAATCACACACACAAACGCTTAATTTTAACATTCTCAAAGGCTACAAAGCATTCAGATTAGGATCTGTGTGTATTATGGCATAAATTTAAAGACTGCTGTGGACAAATGTTCATGACAATGTCACGACTACCTTCCCACTTTTAACGTTGTCCGCACAGGCCCGTATGTACATCGGCATGGCCATGATCACCTCCAGCCACGCCTGCACAGTTCCTGCACGCCAACGGGACATAGGTGCCGTCCGCGCGAGCTCCACCTGCTGAAGCCGATCCAGATGCTCCTCGCATTCTGATAGGCTCACACTGAGGCGGGCGGGGCTTGATAAACTGTCGGAGTCTAGATTGGTGCATGACGGGAGAGGGGCGGGACTTAATTCTAGTTTGTTTTCCATTATAATTTACGAGCATAACTACCGCGTTTTCTTTTCTCAAGTGAAAAGATACGGTATCATAAACACGAAATATATGAATCCGGAGATAAGAAGTTAGATAAAATACACATTTAGCCCCATTTGCATCAGTTTTTGAACAGCAGCCACTAAAGCGTCTTCTGTGCGCGAATAATTTTACCAGTAGACGGCAGCACTAAACCACTTTCAAAAACTGCAATCAACCCAAACGACCATAATCGGTTAATAATAGGGTGGTTTCTAAAAGCAAAGTGCTGCTTTCTTAGAATAAATTTGTTTGGTAGAGGTTGTAAAATAAAGACTGACAAATCATTTTCCTGCTAAGTGCTCGCACCTTTGTAAACATTGTTGGAAAAGAACAGTCTGGTTTTACTGCTTTTTATCTCATCTACACAAACTATTCATACATTTTCCCTCTCCTTCTCTAATGGAGCTTCATTATCAGGATGGTGGAGTTTGCTCATCACCAGCAGTTAATGAGCCACTGCAGGAAAAAAAAAAACAATGTACACAGAATTCATCCCGCGCCAAAATGACTTTGAGAGCCCCGTAAATACTTAAAAGTAAGATAAAAAAGGACGAATGGATTAAACAACCACACACACATACAGATAAATGCCCCATGTGGTTAAAGATATTTAGTAATGAGTTAGTTAATTATGCTCTGTACTACCCGAGTCGATAAAGTAGCCAAAAACAAGCTCAGGGAGGCGAAGCGCCAAAACGCAAAGAGCGAAGAACTCAGCCACACACCGTTGAGTGTTTCTGATTTTATTTCAAAATAGTCTGTAGTTATATAACTTATTACCATTTTCATTTCCATGCCATTTAGAGTTCCATGCTATTCAGCACCAGCCTGAGCCAAACGCAGCAGGGAAAACGAGAGCCGTCTCTCCATCTCCAGCTGATGAAGAACACACTACATGCTCTGAAAACTCATTTATTCTTCATTTCATGTCAGTGCAATATTGAAATGTACACAATGGTAAGAATCTGCCACTGAATGATAGCTAGCATTGATTTCAGAAAAATAAAAATAATAGACTATAAATACAAAGTTTAATGGTGAAAGGCTTGTAAAGGTATCCATTCCCCACTTGCAAAGCAACATGGGAAACTACTGTGGAGCTCTGTCATACCCTGCTTTATTAAAGGTACAGTAATCATTTCCATGAGAACTATCCTAAGTTTTTATTTTTTTATTTTTTTTTTTATTTTTTTTTTTATAACCAGTCATCTGGGTTTTGTATTTCCATGCTGTTCTCAAATCAGTTTTTGCCTCCTGGTTAATGATGTTGTGAAGGCAGTTGTCAGAGTTAGTGTGTGTAATGGCGGTTTTAAACTCTCCTGTGGGAAAGGCAAGACGAGCCACTGCTCACTAAAAGTCACCAGACTACATCAAATGTCCAAATACCAGAATATGCTGAAGACAAATGAATAGGTATCTCTTGGATCACAGTGTGAAAAAGCAAATGGCCTTTTTTTTGTGGGTTTTCATACATTGAGGGTCCTGCTGGCTTCCAACAGGAGAGCTCCATCGATTTGTTTAACACACAGGTTTAAAAACAGATGAAACAATGAGCGTTAAATGATATAAAAGGCATCTGGAAACAATTACAAGCACAGAGTGCACTATGACTATTATTTACACATTCAGCAGTCCTTCAAGTTTCCAGTGAAATGCTAAAGTGGGTATAAAATGAACACACGCGCAAACGCACACACACACAAACTCTGGGCAGGTTGGGTCTACTGCGGTACAGTTTGAAATCATTGTACAGTCAGCTTGTGCTCATAAAGATGGCAGCGATAGAGACATACACACACACACACACACAGAAAACGTGTTAGGGGGGCTCTCAGCAGCGTCACCAGTCAGCATCCTCCTCTATGTAGTAGTCAGGTGTGCTAGTACCATCAAACAGAGTGGGGTCCAGAGACTTTCTTTGCTTTCCTCGACCGAACACCCTCGACAGAGAGCCCAGACCCATCCTCTCTTTCTTCTTTCTACGTCTCTGCTCTTCTAAATCCTCTAGAGACTAGAGACAGGGATAAAGACAGAAATAATAAGCAATAGAAGCAACGGTGATAAAATCAAAAATGAGCAGAGAAACTAATTTGTATAAGTTGTCATAATATCTTAAGCTTGAGGTACAGCTTAAGATTAAATAGATTATTATTATTATTGTTGTTGTTACAATGAATATATAAATTATTATAAGAAATTATTACAAGTTAAATAATAATAATAAAATTAATATTAAAAATAATAATCCTTTTACTATTTTGTTATTGCAAAACCCCTTTTTTTCTTAACATCTGTAAAAAGGAAATAGAAACCATATTAGAAACCATGTATTTAACACAATTAGGGCTGTGAAATAATTAATCATGATTAATCACATTAAAAATAAAAAGTTTGTTTATATACTATGTGTGTGTGTGTGGGTGTAAAAATAAGATCGATGTGTAATACAAAAAAACTTACTAATTTAATTTACAACAATAATTGAACAAGTTTCCTAATGTAGCATAAAAATTGTATGAATATTGTTTAATATAGTATACTATGAATATTGTTGACCCTGTGACAAATTTTTACATGTTTCTCATTTGTGAATTTCTAAGGATAACAGAGTCTTCTAAATAAGTACATTTAAATGTGCATGTAAATATATTGAGGTTTAGGAGTCAGCGTGTGTATAGGTTTTGCAATGCAAAGAGTGTCACAGTGAGTGGAGTGCTGTGTGTGTCTCACATTGCAGAGGGAGTGTGTTCTGTGTCGTGGTGAATCTGATGGCGTTGAGGATCTCTCTCCTTTCATCACCGAGGCATCCGAGATGACTGACGCTTGTTTAGAGTGACATGGACTGATCCTGGCCGCGGCTGATGACATCATGCTGATGCCGTCCGCATCACACACACACGTTGATGCTTTCAGCACTAACACACACAAACATTAAGAGAATTAGGAGGCTGATTTTACCTCATTTTTATTAAGTAATTCTCAGCTTTCTGGTTGTGATCTTCACACGGACAGGTCATTGCTGTTGTGTGTTATGTGTATGTGTGTGTGTGTGTGTGTGTGTGTGTGTGTGTATATACCCTGTCTGTCCATTGAGTGGTAAAGGTTTTGTTGACTCTGTCGTATCGCCGCAGTCAGAGGAAGCTCTGCATGCATCGCCCACTCTTGGTTGCCGTTGACGACAGTCTCTGTGGGCATGGCCAGCGAGTGTCGCTTAGGAACATCCTTAGTGAGAGTAGCCAAAGACTGTTTTGCCTGGAACACACAAACAGATTTAATTCAATACGGTGCACTTCCTTATCCAGAGAGAGTGTTGTAAACAAACGTTAAGCGTGTGAAAATTAAAATGTAGAACTGCCCAGAATAACCGCTCCAAACGCTTCACATTAGTGCCAGTCTGGAGCTGTAGTCAAGTTATTAATAGGCCCAACACAGAATCTGCACTCAGATGATTCGGCAGAAAATATTACATATGTCTGCAATTGAGCCACCAAAATTCTGCGTGCCTTCTTCCACCATTATGTGTTATGTGTCTTGTGTGTTTCCAGAACTGTTCTATTTGTATATTTCTACATATGACTCTCCATTAAAACAATCAATCATATATAATAAAAGCAGCAGGCGTTCTTGTCTTAGAACAATTTAGCTGAACTTTTCTGATCCACTTCAAATGTTGACAAACATAGAATAAAATATACTTAATATACTTTCAAATATATTGTATTTCTATGATGCTGCACTGAATTTTCATCAGCCATTGTTCCAGTCTTCAGTGTCACATGATCCTACAGAAATTATTTTAATGTTGGAAACCCTTGTGAAGCTTTTTTGGAACCTGTGATACTTTTTTCTTTGATGAATAAAGAGTTTAAAAGAATATTCCAATTAGAAATCTTTTCTAACAATACAAGTCTTTACCATACTTTTTATTCATTTATCAAATCCTTGCTGAATTAAAGAATCCTGAAAAAAGTGCCAAAATATCAACACTCACTATAAATCAAAATATTAGAATGATTTCTTAAGAATCACGTGACACTGGAGACTGGAGTAATCATGCAGACAATTCAGGTTTGTTCATAGAAAACCTATTTCAAAATATATTTCACAAAAGTAAATTTATTTTCTCTATTTTTGATCAAATAGATTCATAGCCTTATTAATCCTTATTAAACCATAGATTATTAAACCATAGATTATTAAGCCTGATGCCAAACCTTGCACCTAATTGGGGCAGAAAATGCTGAAAAACGGCAGATTCCATGTTGGGCCTAGTTCAAAAACATTTCAAGCCACAGTCATGCCAGAAAAAAAGCCAAAAAGAACACCACCACCACATTATTATTGGTTTAGAATGGCTCTCAAATGAGCTCCTAAATCTTCTACAAAATGAGCATGCAGAGAAGAAACATTCACAGTAAAGAAACAGAACATGCCTTTTCCATTCCATATGCACAAACGTTTGTTCTCAAAACGAAATACACGTGCAACCAATCAAATTGTGCATATCAGATATGGGGGTCAACACCGCAGGCCAATCAAAGACAGAGTGACAGGCCTGGCTGATCTTACCGACACGGTTTTGGGTGAGGCTGGTCTTTCTGGAGATCGAACAAACACGCGACTCTCTAGTTTCTGAGCCATAAAGCTACTCATCTGTTAAAGAAACACACACATAAACAAAAGCACACACGCGCGCGCACACAAACAACCCAACTCTGACATTTTTGAGCTACTCAGTTGACAGATCGTTTGAAGGCACATCCTAAACAAGACGAACACTTCAAATATCTCTAGACTCACTCATCCACTTAGAAGACAAAAAGAAAGATACCCTGTTTTTCTAAACTCTGAGTATCTCACCATAGTCAGTTCAGCCTCCAGCTCCTTGATCCTGTTCTCTTTCAGGTCCAGTGCAGATCGGAGTGCACTTGCATGTTCTGAGGCCTCTTTGGTTTGTCGGCGTAGGTCCCACTTCTCCCGTTCCAACATATCTTTTTCCCTTGCCAGAACTCTCACTGCGTCCTCACTCTCCTGCAACACATAAATTAAATACTGAAGCATGTGTATGAGTGGAAATTTATGCATGTTTAAAGCTGTTGTGCTAGTATGAATGCATGCGATATGCATGTAAAATACTTTTCGGTGTTGCTCATAGTTGCGTATGAAATCTCGTAGCTGCTCCTCACGGCTCTCCAGTGTTGTGTAGAGCTGCTGCATCTGATTCACCAAATCAGTTCTCTCCAACCTCAAACGCTTTCTGTCTGCCTTCATTGCTAGGGAAAAAAAAGAGACAAAGAATTATAATTCTTCAGCATGAAATCAACATATTAGAATCAGTTCTGAAGGTTCGTGTGACACTAAAGACTGGGATAGCGAAAATTCAGCTTTACGGTCACAACAATAAAGTCCACTTTAAAATATATCAAAACACAAAATCATTTACTTTCAACTGTAATAATATTTCACATTGTTACTGTATTTTTAATCAAATAAATATAGCCTTAGTGAGCAAAGATAGTCCTTCAAAAGCTTTCAAACAGCTTAAACCAACCCCAAACAATTGAAAGGTAGTGCACTTCCTCAAGCTACATGATTATAGCTAGGCTATAATTTATGTCCATAGCACAAAAGTTTAATACATAGAGTTACGGGTTTATAACAAACTATAACCTTGAGTATAAGCAACACCAATCCTCAGCTGATACTTAGCAAGCACCGATAATTAAACATAACAAAATTAAAAAAAGAGAAAACAAAATAAGCAATAATTATTCTCTCTGCGGAAAATGAAAATACTCATTTTGTGTTTTACAGTCTAAAACGCTGTTTTGATAAGGTTCTGTGCTCCTCTGCTAATCTTGTCCTGACAAACCGGAAAGGCTTCACAACCTTGACAATCAGCCTTGTGCTCTTCTTTAAATAGTTCGAATTAAAATCATATTCATGAAGACCTTTATTTCACCTGTGATTGCAGTTATATGTAGTAGTAATATTACACCTTGAAATTCATTTTCAGGTGCTACTGGGATTGTGGTCTCCATCAATTTAAATACATAATACGGTTTAATTTGCATGTAACCATTCCCATTTACACATTACTATCGTACTCTTGATGTCCATTTTCACACACCAGTCTCTCTCTCTCTTTCCCTCTTTTTCCTCTTCCATGGTGTCTCTCTCTCCAGCTGGCTGTGGTTAATACTGTGTGATAACAGAGGCAGTAATTGACTGTTTTAGGTTGTTTGTAGCCTCTGCTCTGACTTGCAAATTGCAGCTCGTCTTTTCCAAGGACATTGAGTCCATTCACCCACCACTTAAAGACTCATTATACAGCAGCCAAACGGCACACACAAAAAGCCTTTTACACACTCATGTGCACACACACACACACACACACACACACACACACACACATAAGAACACCTGGTAGGAGGTGGAGAGAGATTGTGAATAGCAGCGAACATTCAGATCAGTAAATCCTGGAAGATCAAGAGCTCTTAATTTCCCCCCAAACTGTGTTTAATTAAATACTGGATGTTCTTTTTCCATCAGCTCACACACAAATCACATTATTAGATATTTGAGTTTTCTTTATCCTTCCATCTTTTGCGGAAATGGATTTCTACAGCAGAAATGTACAATTTACAAATTGCATTAGTGATTTCAGTAGGCCTTCACCGAGCACTGCAGAGGGTGATATGAGAAGGCTTTTTTGCCGCATATATACTGTACACACACAGCGTCAGCACTGGGGTAAAGTTACTGTTCAAATGAGCACCGAAGACAGCACCCACAATGCAAAGCTTTTTTAGGTGCAGATGATATTCAGGATAACGGATTACCTCTCCACGATCTGTGAAACACAAGTGAAACACAAGAACATTTATTTCAGCATTTCTCTAACACTGGGTTTTGAAGGTCACGGGAGAAAGTAGATTTCAAGACAAAGTCAGACCAAGGAGAACAGAATCCCTCGACACCTAAACATGGAGAATATTACGGCAGTTTCGTGGTCAGTACTGTGTTGATTACTTCTGCGTTTCATAGCTCCAGAGCTGAAAAATGAGCCACAGGACAAAATAAAGGAGGAGGAGAGATGAGGTCCAAATCATTTTGAGGAATTTCAGTCTCTGCAGATTTAAAACGTTGCAGTCAAAACACCTTCAGGTCCTCAACAGTGTTTATGATACTGGATCAAATCACTTGTCTGAGACTCATTTATATAAAGGTATATAATATAGTGAGCCGATTGTAAATGACACTGAAATGTGCCAAAAATACATGAAATCAAATCAATCAATTTAATCAAGCACTCTCTTTCCATAATATTTATTTAACACCATATCTTTTTCGCCTCAATGAGCAATGGGTTTGGGTTTGTAAGTCTGTTGTCGATTTCAAAATGACAGGTCTAGCGCTGACTGAGAGCAGAGGGTCAGGCTCATGATATTCATTTCCTACCTTGCAACGCCTCCTTTGCTCTGTCCAGCTCCTGCTCTTTCTGCGTTAGCTGCACGCGGAGCTGTGAAACAGACAGCAGCTCCACAGAGCAGCCTCCTCCTGTCTCCTCCAGCTCCCGATTCAACATCTCCCTGACCTGCTTCAGCACTGACACCTCCTCCTGCAGACGCACCACCTCCTCATGCAACAGCACTTCAGAGACAGAGACAAAGAGAGAGAATATAATTTAATACCAAAATGCATCACTGTGATTTATTTTGCTACTGAACAGAAATGTCTCTTAAAAATGTATATATTTTCCATTATTGTTATCAGAAGTGGCACAAGCCGAGTGTATTTTAAATGGCAGAACCGCACAATAAATAAATAAAGCAAAAATACCATTCTAATCGTTTATGGAAATTTTTGTTTTTAAGAAATTAATACTTTTATACAGGTATGATGCATTACATTAATTTGAGACAGTAAAGACATTTCAAGTTAAAACCTACAGCTTCATTATTATTTATTATATAATTTTATATATCTACAACATATACATATATACAAACATTGCTATTATTTTAATAGTTTCTTATGGTCATCAAGGCTGCATTTATTTGATCAAAAATACAAAGAAAAAGTGAAATATTATTGCAATTGCAATTTTAAAATACTTTTTAAAATATAACATACTCTGTAAAGCACAGTTGAATTGTCAGCATTATTACTCCGGTCTTCAGTATCACCTGATACTTTTCAAATCATTCTAATATGCCGAATTATATACAGTACGACGAGATGCTGCTGCTTTTTTCAGGAATCTTTGATAAATAAAAAATCTTTTTTAAAGAAATTAATACTTTTATTCAGCAAGGTTTGCTAAAAAAAAGTGATTATAAAGATCAAAGAAAAAAATAGCATTGAGGCACAACTGTTTCAATGCTAATAAATTTTCAGCATATTATAATGATTTCTGAAGGATCATGTGACAGTGAATACTGAAGTAGTGTATGCTTAAAAATTCAGTGCTGCGTCACAGAAATAAGTTATTTATAATATTTTATAATAATCTTACTGATCCCACACTTTTGAATGGCACCCTATCTCACGCACACAGAATATACACAACCACAGCTATACATATTAATAAGAAATATGCCTAAAGTGCTTTACTGGAATTGGCACCCAGAACCAGAACAACAGTATATAATTTAAAGTAAGAACAGAAAATCCTTTCCATCAGTTCAACTTCATGCACAATATGCAAATATACCTCCTACATGAAAACCAAGTAGATTATCTCAACAGGTGCTGGGACGCAAGCATGAGAGCATTCCTGTCATTTCTGCAGAGTGAAGCTATAGAAACGCACAGCAGGTAAAGGGTGAGATGGAATGTCAAGTAAATTGTTTAGAGGCTTTGGTGATGGCAAAACAAAACAACATAAATATACAAATGATACGTAGCAGAAGCACAAAAACATCAACTGCCCTTATGATCTCTGTGCTTTAACTTTTTAAACAGCACTTCTGGATTTACACAAAGAGATAAGTGTGCGTACAGTAGTGTGTAAATAAAATCATAAAGTAAAAACAGCAGCGATGAGGTGCTTGTGTGTGCGTGTGTGTGTGTGTGTGTGCGTGTGTGGCATTCAAAATGAGCTTTGACCCAAGTGATTGTGATTTAGGTTTGTTTATGCGTTTAGGTTTGTTGCCAGATTCTGAAGTGCGCAGGTCAGTTTTCATTTAAACTCTGATTCACTTTCTATTCTCTCAGCAATGCGATGATCACATGAGTCTAAAAAGTACAACTATCTAATAAAAATTCAGGTCACAGTTAACTCTGAACGTGGGATTTGAAACAGGTGAAGAATCCCGAACACCTGGTGTTCCTCCTTGTCAGAACAGGCTGAAGTCTTGACACAGGCATCTAATGCAGCTCTAGAATCTGCTTTAGTTTACTTTCAGACGGCAGATACGAGACAACACTGCAGATTTGGCAGGCTGTATTATACGGATTAGACCTCTGAATCAGCTAATCCAAAAATGAGCCTCTAGAATGCAGATGCGACTCTAGATTAGCTGGGTTCAGTCAAGGGTTACGGATGGCTCTAGCCTGAAGTTTCTTGTCCAGACAGGAAATTTTTTATTGTTTAATATTACATAAGTGTATGGTATGAGTTTTCACCTGGACTCTTTGTGCGCCTTTAAAAACAGGATATCAAGGCTAATTTAAACAAGCGGAAATGAGGCCTGATCATGCATGCTCAGCATCGCCGGCAAAAAAAAAAAATGCGAACACGTAAACCATGTCCAATGCATTTGAGGAAAATAATAAAATAAATCAACTTGGGACACTAGTTCTTTATTCCAAACCACTTTTCCTGTCAGTTCCACTTAAGTTCTTTAAATAAATGCCACTTGGTTTAATGATTTGTTAACCGAGGCAGTGACATTAATAAAGTTTTTGACAAGTGTGACAAAGAAATAAAAAAAGGAAAGGGCAGCAAAGTATGTGACGGCTTCTCATCCTATGTTTTCATCTCATTTAAAGAGTCTTGAGTGTTTTGGCCTTTGAGGACATTGCAGAAAAGGGCAGTGATCTGATAGCCACGTTCTGAAGAGTTTAATTCTATTAGTGTAGTCAACCACAAAATTAATCTGTGAGCCTTAGGGAGAAGACTAGAGAAGGAATGATCATCGACTTAAAATATCTCTTACAGCACCATAAACTGCATTTCAAAAAATAACAGTGATTGTCT